>NC_058403.1:126377612-126677612 GCF_002201575.2 Neomonachus schauinslandi
ACACAAACAATGAATCATGGAACACTTCATCTAAAACTAATGATGTAATGTATGGGGATTAACATAAGAATAAAAAAAAAAAAAAAAAAAAAAAAAAAAAAAAAAAAAAAAAAAAAAAAGAACAGATAGGCTGGGCGCCTGGGTGGCTCAGCTGGTTAAGCGTCTGCCTTTGGCTCAGGTCATGATCCCAGGGTCCTGGGATCGTGTACCCCCTTGCTCAGTGGGAAGCCTGCTTCTCCCTCTGCCTGCAGCCCCCCCCCTTGTGCTCTCTCTCTGACAAATAAATAAGATCTTTAAAAAATAAAAAAAAACTTTTTAAAAACGGACTCTTCCCCTCCGAAGTGTTGTGTTATACCAACCACATCTCTCAAAAGTTTTTTTAGTCATGCTTTCCTGGCCTGAAATTCAACAGTGTTTGCATTTATCTCTTTCTTTCAATTCCCTAAGTCTTGGAAAAATACTTGGGAGAGGTAGATTTACAGGCCTTTACCTACATGTCCAGAATAGAAATAAATCCCTCTCCTTGTGCCACCTCACATACGCAGCCATACATAATCCTCTGGGCTGGAGTAGGTGTTAGGTTACAAGAAACAATAATTGCAGTGCTCTTTCATTTAAGTAGTGAAACAGAAAGGTCCACAACAGAAAAGCATACAAATTTTGAAATGCTGACATGCTTAAATAACAGAAGTTGGGGGCGGGGGGTGGCAGGGAGTTGATAGGGTACTGTCACTGTCGTATTTCAGAGGACTTTCTCATTATCAGTGACTTGCACACCTATGAATGTAAAAATATACAAACTAAGTAATTCTCCTCTCCCTTTTCACATCAATGTACAACTGATGTGTACAAATAGCACAGGTTACTGCCATACACTTGAAAGTCACATCATGCGTGGTTAATATAAAAAATGGGATTTAGGGGCACCTGAGTGGCTCAGTCAGTTAAGCGGCTGCCTTCGGCTCAGGTCATGATCCCAGGGTCCTGGGATCGAGCCCCGCATCGGGCTCCCTGCTCAGCGAGGAGCCTGCTTCTCCCTCTCCCACTCCCCCTGCTTGTGCTCTCTCTCTCTCTCTCAAATAAATAAAATCTTTTAAGATAAATAAATGACGAGACTTAACAACAGGATATTTAATAGACAGGAGGGAAACACTGACCTGAAATCTCTGGGACCTGACTTATTTGGATTTAATGCTAATCTGGATAGCCTAATTCCCAAAAAGTGGAATAATGAGGGGAAAAACGAAGAAAAAATACTTCAGTATAACCTACATTAATTCCAACTCAATGTGTTGGGTCAGTTGCTATCCATGAAAACATTGAACTGAAAAGAGTCAAACTCTGAGCAAGCTGGCAAGACTGCTGTGATATTTCTTGGAATATAGCTGACCACATGTCCACTTCTGTGGCCCACTGGTATGCTTCTCAGGAGTTCTAACTTCAACGGTGTGATTTGAAAAATGCATAATAAAGAAAACCTGCTGAGAGTAATTCTGGAGTCTGGAGGCTTCCTATGTTTAGGTTCTTGGATATACAATCTTCCATAGTATATTCAGAATATCAACTCAATAGGAATAAGTGAAATATATGTAAATCAGGGTTCAGGCTTTCTGGAAATGGAATACACTACAATAAAACAAAGAGTAGGGCTCATGCCAAAACTGAATAAGGGAGAATGATTCTTAAAATACTGTCCCTAATTTGGTAACATTAAGATAACTCACCTGAATAATATGGGGAAGACAAGCGCTATCTGACAGCAGTCTTTTCACTCTCGGTAAAGGCCGAATGATGGCGTTATCTTGATCCCTAGAAAGTATTTTCTAAGGTCAACATTTAATATATTTATTAAAATTTGTATGTGCAGAGGATATGACATTCTACTAGGCATGAAGCATGTTACCTTACTTTTTTGTTAATGAAGACTAAGCTCTCATACAGCTGGGAACATGATTAGGTATTTTGGTTTAAATCTATTTGGCTGCTTAATATGACTTCATTTCCTTCCATAAGATTTCCTTGAAAAACAGTACCCTAGAAGAGCCAAAGACTCTTATTTATTATTTAATTGATTAAACTTGGTGTTGTCCAACACACTGTCAGAGGATATTTCCCCCCAAAGGGCATATCTAACTTTGTCACATAATTTTAAACCTTAACTATTCGCAGTATTTTCCACGTATAGCTTTAATTTTAATGCTACATTCCTTCGAAATGCTAATTGTATGCTTTTAAGACTGATCTGAAATTTAAAGAGAATTGGAACCATGAAAGCCTCAAGTGTTATAAAACTGATAGTTTCTCAGTAACTTCCATCACAAAATGTCTCTAGTAGAGTAATAAAATGATACATAATATGCAAATATTTTATAAATATCAAAAGTTCCATGCAACAGTTACAATTATCACTCTAGAACACAGTCTCACTTTCACTTGTCAAGTGGGACAAGATGTGGGGCGAGATCCGGGCTTAGACTCAAGTTCTATACCAGGAGTGGCTAACCTGACCGATAAGGAGCCGGTGGCACTCACCACTGTCTACAGGCTGCAGTATGTTTATTTCAAATGTTCATACCTGATTCACAGCAATGTGACAATTGTTACTGTTGCTAGAGTGCAGTTAGTAAGCCTCAATTTTGTAACATTATTTGAAGTTTCCTAGAGAAAGTCACTTTTTAGCTACTTTTTCAATATATTTTGCAAATTCTTTCTTTATGTTTCAAAAGCTCCCAAACTCAAAGCAGCAGTCCCTCAAGGTCACAAATGGAATATCTTTGCTCTAAATCATCAGGGTAATCCCATTTGTTACTGAGGAAGCTCCCATGCAAATGGAGAGAACAAGATTATTTTAGAGTCCCTATTAACCATGGAAATGTTCAATTACATTTTACCTGCTTGGGAAATATCCACACATTGTGATCAACATGTTCAATATAAGGGTAGCAAGGTCAGTTTCATTTAGAACAGCCTGTCCACTGGCTAACAGACACCACTTAAGCTGAGGTATTGCCTGAAGTGGTCGCCATCCATCCATGCCTTGAGCCCAGCATCTGGTTTTTGCATTCAACATTCCTTTGGTCCACAATTCTTGCATCTAAATCAATGGAAGGCACCGTTATTACAAACACAAACAAAGCAAAATGAGGTTTGCTAAGGTTTTCTGTTTTGTGGCAAATACATGAACTATGGTAATAAACATCCAAGTTCACTATCAAAAAACAGTAACAAACTTTTGTTGACAAGTCTTCAAGAACCTGAAATAGGTTACTAATATAAGAAAACAACCATTTAGTTGGCCAACCTGCAGAGCATAAAGAACATTGGGAAGAATGAAAACAGCAGGCAGAGTGTAAAATGACCAAAATATATACAAGCAGAAGGCTTGGTCTTCAATAAAACTATCTTTGGCTAAATTTCAAAGCCTGAGAGGGCAAGATCAAGTATCAGCAGATGTTAAGATGGAAATTGCCCTTGGATTGTGCAGGCAATTTTCAAAGAATTTCAGACTGCATATTAAAAAATTTACCTATTCATTCCATATAGAAGTGTTATAGTTTGAAAAGCCTTAATATCTATAATATTATAATAGCTTACAATTAATTATTAAGGTAGCAATTGTTATTATTATTTAAAATTCATTAAAAATCTAAGTGCTACCTCTGTAACAACAGCTTATAAACAACAAGGTTTGAAGACATGACTGTGTGTCTGTTTCTGTGCGTGTGGTTCTTTATAACTGCAAGCCATCTAATCCTTCATGGGGAAGTTGATGGCTGAGCCCTTGGAGCTGATGACAGTACTTTAAATCATAGTTTGAAAATCCTCAACCTCTCTCTCTCTGTGTGCTAAGCAGGAGGGTATAAGAAGGACAAAGACCATCACAAAAAGTTTCTCTAAGACACTAACCTCATGAAATCCATATGGGCCACTCCTTTCTTTGTCTGCATTGCCAAAGTACCATTCCTTTTCACTTTCTCTTTTCATATCTGGAGAGGCTTCGATTACATTGCTCTGAGTTTTAAAAAGATGTAGTTATTTTTCAAGGCAGAAATCTAAGGGGGCAGATACCATAAATAGTAACACAGTACTAACTTTCTGGGTTTACACCCCTTTGGAAAATCACCTAAATTTCAGGTGACCTTATTTTAAGAGTAAAGGATCAGATGTCTAACTGAGTAGTCCAAAAAAGCTATTTCCTTACTAATATGCATTTGAAATAAATGGTTTCCTAAATTCACTTGGCAATCTAAGCTAAATTCAAAGACATTTACATTCCCTATGGACATTAAATAAATTCTCATGCCAGTAAAATTTTAGTAGCAAAGAATATTATAAATACCTATATAAAGAAATACAACATTAACCTTAAACCACAATGCTGAAAATACTAAAGTTCTTTTGAGGGAAAAAACTCACTCCAACTAAAAGTTCAATAAGTATCTGAGATCAAAGAGTTAAAATACTAAAAGGTTTTTAATGCATTTAAACACTTTCAATCTACTACCCTCACTACAGATAATTCTTATAATTTTATATATCAATGTTTATGAGAACCAAAGATAAAATTTTTATTTAGTTAGTATATTTTATTAAAACAAGGTTTTTAACTACCCTCCTAACTACCAGCTTATGGTTAGATTCATACAGACAGACATAGCAAAGTGGTTAAGAGCTTAGACATCTGGGTTCTAACTGGCTCTGTTCCTTAATGGGTGGCCTTGGGTAAAACACTTGGCTTCTCTGTCCCACAGTTTTTTCATCTGTAAAATGGGACAACCACTGGGGAATTTAAAGAGTGAATATATCACATATACCAGAACAGTACCTGATATACTGTCATGCTACATAAGCATTACAATTACTATTACTCATACCTGACAATAGAAAATGCCATATTCTAAATATTCAAATAGCACTTTTGTACACAATTAAGCCAGAAACTAACATGGAACATCTCCTTGAACTAGGAGATTAAACAAAAACAAAACACAACACCAAAAAAATCACCAGTGAGCTAGGTATAGATCTCTTCTACAAGTTAGGTATCAGAAGAGGCCTTTCAGTAGAGACTTGCAGTTCTATCCTCTTACTGGCTGGTTTCAATAAGGCCTCCAGATTCCTAAAGGCAAAGTATATTCTCAGTGGCTGTCAATGCCTTAAGTTCTAATTACATAACTGACAAATTCAGTTTAAATCTGAAAGGTCACATTGCCTCAAAATAAGCCACATTAGAGATACAGTTACTTTAAAAGACAAAAGAGACACTTGAAAAATAAAATTGGATCAACACTGTCCATTTGAGATTGTTCTTATGGTTATTTTAACTTTTACTGGCCATATTCAGGACCACATATACTGACAGGTTTTCATGTAAATTTTTATGATTCTTTTGATCCGAAATTGTCCTCAAAGGCGGTTAAACTTGTGAAATCTAGGTAAGCACACATACTTGTAGTGGTACTGTAGCTCGGCTCACGTGGAGATGTGCAAGGGTAAGCAAGTCCACAAGGATTCTAATTCCATTTGAATCCATGAGATCCTTAACATTTCTCTGGAAGGCAAAAACACTTTTACCTAACTGAAAATTTTTCTTTCCAATAGGTACTATTACCTAAAAGACTCAAAGAAGAAAACATTTAGAATCTCTTTGGACAAACTGACATACAACTGGTATTACTTAGTGTTTTCAGGATTTTGTGTTCAAGGAACATGATTTATATAAATGTGAAAAGGGCAAAGCAAAGAGATCACATAAAGAATTTTTACTTAAATATATTCTGAGCAAAACAAAACAAAAATAAACAAAGCCTAGCAGGAGTAACACACACGATAAATTCTCTGGTTCGCATTTTCCTAGGATTTTTGGGTTAATAACCAGATTATTCTATAAACAGAAATGAAATCTAGTATACTGAAAAATCTTGGGGTGACTGGGTGGCTCAGTTGTTAAGCATGTGCCTTCGGCTCAGGTCATGATCCCGGGGTCCTGGGATCGAGTCTCGCATCGGGCTCCCTGCTCGGCAGGAAGCCTGCTTCTCCCTCTCCCACTCCCCCTGCTGGTGTTCCCTCTCTCGCTGTCTCTCTCTCTGTCAAATAAATAAATAAAATCTTAAAAAAAAAAGAAAAATCGGGCGCCTGGGTGGCTCAGTTGGTTAAGCAACTGCCTTCGGCTCAGGTCATGATCCTGGAGTCCCTGGATCGAGTCCCGCATCGGGCTCCCTGCTCAGCAGCGAGCTTGCTTCTTCCTCTGACCCTCACCCCTCTCATGTGCTCGCTCTCTCTCTCTCTCTCATTCTGTCTCAAATAAATAAATAAAATCTTTAAAAAAAAAAAAAAAAAGAAAAATCTTTTAATGTTCCAGTTCTTGTAAACTTAAGATAAAAACTGGCAATTTCTTAGAAGTTAGGAAGAGATTGGGCGCCTGGGTGGCTCAGTCGTTAAGCGTCTGCCTTCGGCTCAGGTCATGATCCCAGGGTCCTGGGATCGAGTCCCACATCGGGCTCCCTGCTCGGCGGGAAGCCTGCTTCCCGCCGAGGGAAGCAGGGAATCTACTTGTCCCTCTCCCTTTGCCCTCCCCCCACCGCTTGAACTCTCTCTCTCAAATAAATCTTAAAAAAAAAAGAGAGAAATGAATTTTTCCTTAAAAAAAATTTTTTTTATTTGAGAGAGAGAGAGGACAAGTGAGAGGGGCGGAGGAGAGGGAGAAAGAATCCCAAGTAGACTCCATGCTGAGTGCAGAGCCCGATGCAGGGCTCATTCTCACCACCCTAAGATCAAGACTTGACCTGAAAGTAAGAGTCAGATGTTTAGGGGCACCTGGGTGGCTCAGTTGTTAAGCGTCTGCTTTCGGCTCAGGTCATGATCCCAGTGTCCTGGGATCGAGCCCTACATCGGGCTCCCTGCTCAGCGGGGAGCCTGCTTCTCCTTCTCCAGCTCCCCCATGCTGTGTTCCCTCTCTTGCTATCTCTATCAAATAAATAAATAAAATCTTTGGGAAAAAAAAAAAGTCAGACACCTAACCAATTGAGCCACCCAAGAGCCCCAATCCTATTAAAATGTCTTTTTTTTTTTTTTTTAAAGATTTTATTTATTTGACAGAGACAGAGATAGCGAGAGCAGGAACACAAGCAGGGGGAGTGGGAGAGGGAGAAGCAGGCTTCCCCTCAAGGTGGGAGCCCGATGTGGGACTCGATCCCAGGACCCCGGGATCATGACCTGAGCTGACGGCAGACGCTTAACGACTGAGCCACCCAGGAGCCCCCCTATTAAAATATCTTAAAAAAGAAAGTGTGAAGAGCTAAAGTGACTCTCCAGTTTGTCTTCAAATTACCTTATCATCAAAATGTACACTGAATAAATTACAAACCTTCCATTTTATGTCAAACATTTATTTTACTTCCAGTCCAATCCTAAAGAGTCCCTAAAGAAAAATCAGCTATTGATTTCATCCCTCATTATTCTTCATTCAGAATTTTATTATCATTAATTTATTCAGTATCTGTAACAATAGGACAGAATGTACAGAGTATGTGGCAAAAAATTTTCATTCCAGAAGTTGATAGCACACAGAGATTTCTGAACTAAAAGGAGCAGAAAAGAATCATGTCCGGATAATTAGCTCAAACTGTAATATTTTATCTTTTTGTTATATATTCATGTGATTTATCTGCAAATAACTGCATACTTAAGCAAAATACTGTACCTTATTAAGGATCAACTTGTTAAGGAAGAGGATCAACCGGTCTCGTTCAAGTTTATCTGTGCACTATTGAATAAACAAGATTTAGTCAGAAGTGAACAGAAACACAGATTAAGTTATTATCATCAATGGACAAAATCAGCAACAGCGAATAAGAAAGTCACCTTTTAAACATCAAGAACATGAGAGAAGACTATTAATTATTGTTTAATTCCTCAATGTCTTGCATTCTGTGAAATTTTATATAACTTGTCTAATTTCCCTAGAAAGGCATATATTTTAAAAGTCAAAAACAAATTACTTTAACATAATTTATATATATACACAAATATATACTTTAATATATAAATATATAAAAATTCAAACAAATGAATTATCCCAAATGACACTTCTCAAGTAAATATTCTAAAGAATGATTAATGATGCTTCATATAAATCACATCATGATAACAGAAACAAGAAGGAAAATATGTATCTGTCTAAAAAATACAAAGGCTATGCTGCAAGTACTCAGGTTTACTGGAATAACAGTGAATTAGAATAATACACTATTGTGTATCATTAATAATGTAACAGCAAACAATAAGATTTTCATCTGGTTATGTTATTTCCTAGGTATGTTTTATGACCTTATCCAGAATCAGTTTTCTAATCTACAAAGTATGGTTGACAGTAAAGGTAATTATAACAAGCATTGATGGCCATTTAAAAATTGGTGAAATGGTTCTAAGGCAGTTCACTGAAATTCAAATTGTTAAATGTAAGAGGAATATAAGCACAAAAGAACAAAGTGTATATACTGCAACAAGTAGGTTACACTCGAATTTGAGCTGCAGGATGGATGAATGGGTCACTATGTTCTTTCCCCCAGCCAAGCTCAAGTGTTAAAGGACAAACTTTCTAAAATGTGCTAACTCAAGGTTCCCTTTTTTGGCTATCATGGTAGTTCTAAAAACTTTTTAAGTGTGTAGTTCTTCACACTTTGAAATTCAGCATGCTAGCAGGCGCCTGGGTGGCTTAGTCGGTTAAGCGTCTGCCTTTGGCTCAGGTCATGAGCCCAGGGTCCTGGGATTGAGTCCCACATCAGCTCCTTGCTCAGCGGGGAGTCTGCTTCTCCCTCTCCCTCTGCCCCTCCCCCCCCAACTCATCATGCTCTTTCTCTATTTCTCTCTCTCTCAAATAAATAAAATCTTAAAAAAAAAATTTAGTATGTTAGCATAATTTAAAATTTTTTCAAAGTGGAAAACCAAATGTACACACAAATCTAATAGTCACTATTTCTTTTACACACCTGTCCAGCTCATCCATACTTAAATTAAAGACTGGCAAATAAGTCGCTAAAGTTGTTCAAAAGCAGCAACTGAAAAAAATAAACTGACATGGACAAATACTAACTCATTAGTCATTTTCCTATTCACCTAACTTATATTTAATTAAGTATAATGTAAACTACACAAAACTCATGCAGAAAGTTATGGTAACAATGTAATCAAACAGAATTTATATTCAGTTTTGAAAATTTAATAAGTACCCCAAATGCACTATCAAACAGCAGTTTCCTTAAATGATATTCTTACCCTCTCTAACATTCCAATGATATATCTTGTATCTGTAAAAGGTCCTATTTCTTCATGACATCTGCCATAAACAATAGCAAGGGCTTGTAAACATAAACACTTCATGTTTACTTTTGGGGTGAGCAGGAAACGATGATAGAGCTCGTTGAAAAATTCATACCTAGATTTTTTTAAAAAAGTTCACAATGGAATTAGCCATGAAACTAATAGTGAAAACAAATATAACAAGATATGAAGAGTAGCTTACGATCTCTTAATTGATCCACTTTCTTCATTCTCATCTTCCTCCAACAGTAATCTCAGGTAATAGTCTCCTATTTTGATTTCCTCTGCCAGGCACTCATATTTAACCTTTATTAATAAATGCACATTAGAGTTTTTTAGTTTACAATAAGGTTTTGGCAGTTTCCACATAATCACTTCTTAAATTCTGTTCAGAGCTTTTTTCTTTTCTTGTAAGACCACCTTTAGCAGAAAAAAATTCATCATTTCTTAAAATATCTGATAACTATTATTAATATAACTTACTATTTTAGTTAAATATTAAAGAGCTGGAATTATATACCAAATTTATGACTGTAAAACTTGTTGATAAAAACTTTCGCAGGACTGTATGGTACTAATGAAGTTGAAGGGAAAGAAGACTCAAAACACTGTTAAGAGATAATCTGTTTCCCTCCCTTCTCAGTTTGTCACAACCAACTACGGAGTAAATGATCCTGCACCATACACGGTTTGTGCAATTCACACAAGTTACCTCAGGTTTTTCTTCATCTCCCAACACATCAACTACACTTTATGGTGTATCTTTATTTATTCATTCTCTGCATGTCAAATTACCCCAGATTACAAAGGAGGCGATACATGAAGGAGCAGCCCATGATGATCAGGAGCTATGGCAGCAGCATGACCTTTGTACTCAGGCTGCTTGTCTAAAGTAAAGATTGGCAAGCAATTGTAAAAAGGAATTCTACTGACCAGATTATTAAAATTCTTTTTCCAAAGCCTAAAATAATTTCTAAAAATATAAACTATATAAAATCAAATATATATGTATATCCATTTCACTTTCTTTCTATAAATTCTGAGCATTCAATTCAACTTCTATTTACTAAGCATATACTGTGTGTGCCATGCACTATTCTAGCCGTCAAGGATATAGCAATAAACAAACATAAAAATTACTGTCCTTACAGGAGTAGTAGATAAAAAAGTAAAATATACATGATAATTGGGTGACAGTAAGTGCTATGGAGTGAAATAAAGCAGGGAAGAGGGGGGGGGGGGGGAGGGAGAGAGTAGGGGGTTGTATGTATATACAAAGAGGGCTGCATTTTTAAAGATTTATTCATTTTTAGAGAGAGAGTGAGTAAAGGGGTGGGAGGAGGAGCAGAGGGAGAGGGAGAGAGAGAATCTCAAGCAGGCTCCCTGCTGAGCATGGAGCCTGACACAGGACTCGATCTCACAACCCTGAGATCATGACCTGAGCTGAAACCAGGAGTTGGACACTTAACCAACTGAGCACCCAGGCACCCCTGAGGGCTGCATTTTTAAAGAGTGGCCAGGAAAGGCCTATTCAGATAATGACAGTCAGTTAAAGACCTGAAGGAAAAACAAGTTATGAGGCTATCCAGGGAAAAAGAATATTCTAGTAAGAAGGAATAGCAAGTAGAGAAAGATCTTGAGTCAAGAACATGAATTTGGTGTTTCCAGGGAACTCAAGAGTTGCTGGAGCAAGGTGAAAGGGTGAGTAGTAAAACATGAGATCAAAGAAAGAATGCCTGGGATTAGGGGGTACACAAATCTTGTCTAGTAAGTCATTTGAAGGACCCAGGCTTTTTCAAAGTGAGATCAGAAGTGACAGAAGTACCAGAGGGCTCTGAGCAGACAAGTGACATGATCTACTTTATTTTAGTAAGATCATAATGCTGCTATGTTAACAGATTACAGGGAGGCAAGGGTGGAAGCAGAGATACTGCTACAATCCCACAAAGAGAGGAGGGTTGGGTTATGGAATAATTTTGAAAGTGTACTGAATCGGATTTGCTGACAAATTGGATCCGGGGTATAAGACAAAAGATATCTTCAAGGGCTTTGACTAGAAAATAAGAAGGAGCCATTATCTAAAATCAGAAAGACTACAAGAGAAGTAGGTTTGGAGGAAGAGCAAGAGCACAGTTTTAGAGCTACATTCTAGTTGCTTATTGGATATCCAATTATAAGATAACAATATGAGGTCTCGGAAAGAAAATCTGAGATAAAAATCTGGAAGCCACCAGCAAATAAAAAACAGTTAAAGCCATAAGACAATGGATATAAATATGAGGTCCAAGAAGTGGTCCTTTGTGCCAGTTTAGCAGTTGGGAAAATAAGAAAAGTGAACAAAGGAGGAGTGCACAATGAAGGAGGAGAAAATCCAGGAGAATACAGACTCCTAAAACCAAAGTAAAGGAAGTTTTTTGAGGAGGAGGGAATGAGAACAATCAAATCATTGTATTTTGCAAATGCAGTTGGATTAAAGATCAAAGCCTACAGGATCATGAGTATGTTCAAACTCACAACTGCTATGAGAGCTTACATTATACACACACACAAACACACACGATTATCTACCACCACGTTTCTTTTTTTTTTTTTTTTTAAGATTTTATTTATTTGACAGAGAGAGAGAGACAGCGAGAGAGAGAACACAAGCAGGGGGGAGTGGGAGAGGGAGAAGCAGGCTTCCCATGGAGCAGGGAGCCCGATGTGGGGCTCGATCCCAGGACCCTGGGATCATGACCTGAGCCGAAGGCAGACGCTTAACGACTGAGCCACCCAGGCGCTCCCGTTTTTTTTTTTTTTAACCAACATGTTTCTTTGGCCACATTCAGAATCAAACTACCACAAAAAAGTCAATTAAACAAGGTACAAGTACAAGGAAAAAAGGCTATATTTCAATTGAGGAAAAAAAGCTAAGGAGGAAAAAAATAAGCAAAGAACAGATCTAGAAAGCAGAAGATCAAATTCATTAAAACTCCTACATTTTCAGGTACAAAAGTTCTCAGGTACAAGCTGAGCTACTTAATGTAATGAATTATTTTTTGTCTCAGACTAATATAAAACTTTTCTAATATTTCCTCCACAAAATTAAGAGGGAAAGGTAAAAATATGTTATATAACCATAAATCTTTGAAAAACACTCCAAAAATAATATATACTTCCAAAAAGAAAAAATTAGTATTACAAAAATTAAACTTTACCTCAAATTCATGGTGGTTCCAGGAGATCACATTAGCACTACCAAGCTCTCTATCAATATTAAATGCTCTCATTTCAGATTCAAGACTATCTCTCAGTTCTTCACGCGTTTTGAAATTCCAAATTAGGTTTGACTTGGCATGATCCTGACCAAACCTATACATATGATCAGAAAATAGTAGGAAGCAATAAACATTAAAAAAAAAAAATCTATAAATACGCCTTATTACATTTTATAGAGTAAGAAAACAGTGGAATTAACAAACTTCAGCAAGTGTAAATGAAGAAAATAAAATCTCTGTAAAATATAGTACAATGTAAATGGTAGAATCTTGGTGATAGGTAATAGGTGTACACTGTAAAATTCTTTGACCTTTTCTGTATGTTTGAAAGTTTCCATAATAAAATGCTAAGGGAAAAAAAATTACCCAAACCACAAAAACAAATCTGTGTGGATTTTAAAACAAGGAACTGATATTCAATTTCAATATTTATTGCTAGTATAAATTTCAGTCAGAAAATAATTACAATCAGGTATCAAATTTCAGGTTGGGGATAAGAATTTCTGAACTTTGCACCCAGGTAGGATGAGCAACATTCTAGATTAGAATGTTACAAAGTACCTAAGAAAGAATACAGCTAAACTGCCAAGTTCTGATTGATATTTGTAAAACATCTTCTTTTTATGCCTAGAATAATTTAACTACTGTAATAAATTTGGACACAGGTCTGAACTGGAGGTGGATGGGCATCATATCCTTTCATTTTCATTCTGTAACACTCCTAAAAAGTCTGATGTCAGAGCTCCAACACAGTTCTATGGGAGACAACATAATCGAAGAATTCCTAAGAAAGAAAACCAATATTCTTTTTTTTTTTTTAAAAGATTTTATTTATTTATCTGAGAGAGAGAATGAGAGACAGAGAGAGAGAAAGCACATGAGAGGGGGGAGGGTCAGAGGGAGAAGCAGACTCCCCGCCGAGCAGGGAGCCCGATGCGGGACTCGATCCCGGGACTCCAGGATCATGACCTGAGCCGAAGGCAGTCGCTTAACCAACTGAGCCACCCAGGCGCCCCGAAAACCAATATTCTTAAGGCCATTCTAGATACTATATACTTTAAAAGTACTGTGAGAAGATTCCAAAGCACATATTTTCCTTTATTAGCCAAGGTATAATCAATATGTCAGCTTCCAGAGTAAGTACTGTAAGTTATCCCAAAAAATTTAGAAAATCCCCAAAATGTTTCAAAGTCTTTCTGTACGTATATGTCTGTGTGTGTGTTTGGGGTGGAGGAACAGTGGGCAGGGCCAGTAGGTGGAGAAGGGGTAAACAGATCAGAAAGGCTGGAAAAGTGTAATAGGCCAGCTAAGCTAGATACCCATTTCCCACAAGTCTCTTTATGTTTTCATCATCTACCTCTTTTAAGTAATCATCTCAAAGCCTTAGCTCCTCAGACTACCAACACTATAAAAGACATTAATATTACGGAAGCATCATTAATCATACCAATCTTAACAGTTACAATTCTTGACCTTGAGAGCATAAAAATACCCGCAGCATAAAGCACTAGTTTCAGGCAAGAAAAACCTATCATGATTCTTCCAACGGCAATTCCAAATTTAATCTGTTGGAAAAGAGGCTTTAAGTTTACCTATAATAGAAGAGATCCCAATTTGCTTCTATTTTTATTCTTTGTCTTCTCTTTCGAAGAACTACTGGCTTTTGATTTATATTCTGGAAAAAACAAAAACAAAACTTCATAGTGCTCAATCTGGGGCTACCAAATAGGTTCAGTGAGAAAAATCAACACTTTGTAAGTGATGAGAAACATTTTCTACATCAAATTTTGGCAGAAACAAATTAATGAAGCAAAATCTATAAAATATGAATATAAAATATTATATCACAATGTGATATAGTGCTAGCAGATATTTCTACAGTGTTGTTGAAATATTTTCCATGTAGCCTAAAGTTATTGTTTCAACACCAAATTTTGTTACAGTTTACAGTGATGACTGATAAAATTTATAACAATCAAAAACAGTGACTTGTTTTAAACACTTACATGCAGTTAATACACAAGTCATGGGAAAACAATAAATGCAAAAGATTACAGGTTATTAAACTGCTATCAAAGCTATAAGGAGCAAGTATAAATTGAAATAGCTAAAGGACAAGAAATAAGAATCTACATTCAGACACATGTGAGGTGAGACTTGAATTTATGAGACAAAGAATCTCAAAGACAACTCCACATGCCAGGCAGTTGAATGCATTTCACACATGTAGCAGGGACTTAAACTCACCATATTGTTTCTGTCCTGAATTTAAGTTTAAAAAGGAAAAAATGAAAAAGTTTTAAATAAAAATGAGAGTGAGCCTGTATGTGTTAAGCTGTATCTATTATACAAATTCCACGAGGAGGATGTCAGCAATATAAATCATCTTCATTTTAAGACAGAAGAAGGTCCTCCTGCTTCTCTAAGTCTATGACTCAAATTTTAGGCAGTCATAAACCCATTTGAGAATTCAAAGAAAGCTATGGCCCCTATTCCAGAGAAAGACATATACGTAAGGCTTGTAACTAACTGGAGGGGAAGATTTCAAAGATTTCTTGAAGTCCTATACATGGGCTGGCAGTTAGGAATCTCTGCTCCAAGTAAAGCCTGTAGATATGGCAGACATTAAAATTCTTACCCTCAATGTGACAGAACCAAGAAGTAGAAAGTAGTAAAGATAAAAACACAAAAGTCTATAACTTCATTAAAGTGACAAATTATATAAAATAAAGCAGAATAAAGAATAGAAGGACTAAAGGCTAAGTGAGTAATAAATTTTAAAAAGTAAAACTGTTTTAATATGAAACCTATTGGTTATATAAGGAAATGTCTCCTACAAATTTTAATTCTGTGCACTCTCATGGAAACTAATGTAAGGTGACTTGAATAAAGCACATAAACAATTCGAAGATTTAGTTTTAATGTAAAGCACTTTCTTCAGTTTTCCCAGCCCTCAGGACAAAAAGCTGGGAGTCTAGAGTAGTGAAAATATAAATGTTATACACAAAAAGCACAATCAGTTCTCTATAAATAGAGTTCAGGGACTCAGAGATTTAGGCTAAAACCCCTGATTAGCTAAACAAATTCCTCAACTAAAATAACAAAAATAAGAAAAATGCAATTTTATACATTAGCCAATGGTTATTATTAATCGAACACAGAGCATTAGCTACAAATGAAACTGACTTAAAAACATTCTGATTATATAAGAAATGTAGTTCCTTTTAAGGCTAGCCAGTTAATCTTGACAATGGTTAGTTTTCAGACTAGCTAAAGCACATGATCATTCCGTATTTGGGTGTTAATATTTCTACAAATAAAATAGTCACAAAGAGGGCGCCTGGGTGGCTCAGTTGGTTAAGCGACTGCCTTCGGCTCAGGTCATGATCCTGGAGTCCCTGGATCGAGTCCCGCATCAGGCTCCCTGCTCAGCGAGGAGCCTGCTTCTCCCTCTAACCCTCCCCCCTCTCATGTACTCTCTCTCTCTCTCATTCTCGCTCTCTCAAATAAATAAATAAATCTTTAAAAAAAAAAAAGTCACAAAGATTATTCACGTTTCCTAAAGAAATTAACATTAAAAATAGTACTATGACAAAAAATAATCTGTTTGCTACCTAAACAGTTTCTTGACCAGCATATCTATTTGGCATCATTATTTGCTCAAAGTTTTAGGTAACACCCACATAAATGAAACCAACATAATAAAACATTACTGATATTTAAAAATATATTATTTTTCCTCTGAATTGTTGTCTTTAAATAACTTATGTTATCCACAGTTACATCTAAAATAGCTGTGTGTTCAAACTTATGCTGCATAAATGTTATGTACGAAATCAGATGCCAAAAACTTATTTCAGTTAGATAATTATATCCAACAGCTTGAACAACTATTATTTTAGAAATGGGCTTAACTACCTGAAGTCAAGAGCTCATAATTTTTAATAACTGAAAATCACTCATATCTATAGATTTTCAATTACTCAAATGTTATAGGAATATTATAATGACCAGATATGTATACAGTGCTTCTATTATTACCTTGCCTTTTTTTTAAGAGAGAGAGAGAGCACGAGTTGGCAGGGGGCGGGGAGGGGGAGAGAGAATCTTAAACAGGCTCAACGCTCAGCACAGAGCCTGACGCAGGGCTCGATCTCACAACCCTGAGATCATGACCTGAGCTGAAATCAAGAGTCAGACGCTTAACTGACTACGCCACCCAGATGCCCCTATTATTACCTTGCTTTTACATCAAAGCAACCCTACAGAATAGAGAAGGGAGGTATTGTTATTCTGATTTTATGGAAGAGGAAAGTAATGCTTTGAAAACCCGTAACTTATGGGTTAATAAATGATAAACTAGGCTCAGATGTAGGTTAAATGGTTCAACATGCAATATTCTCTTCACTATCCTCATCATTTAGAAAGCACGTCTAATGATTCTTTATATTGCATATGTCATTCATACAGATTGGCATGAACTCCTTAGGTTCAAGTTCTACAGAACTGAATTGTGGTCTCAATTTCAGATAGACACACAAGACTATAATTGTTCTGTGGCAGCTGATTACTATGTTTAGATGTTCTGGAAATTCATAAGAAAACTGTTCGGTAAGATATTTATATTATTTTCGTTGTATAAAGAAATAGCTACCATAAGTAAAGAGATGGTTTAAGGGAAAGAATGTAAGTGGTCAACAAAAATGGTGAGATCAAGTCAACTTTTATAGTTGATTTAACCACTGCACATTCCATCCTAGAGAGAAGAATATGCATTACTGAATTAGGTTCTATTGATCATACGACATGTTGAAGAATGAGACTAAAAGTGTTTTTGATCTGACCTTGATTTGAGGAGCTAATATTGAAAAATTTAAGTACACAAATTTAATTTAAAAATGTGAATCTTATTACCAAAACACCTGTCTAACTTTGAATAAAAATGCTAAACAAGAAGAGCACCTTTATTTCTATAGCTATAAAATAAAATTCAGAGAAGGAAGGAAAGAAGCAGATACATATGAATAAAAAAATATGAATAAATTAGTATGGAAACTAAAAGTTATAGAAGAAAACTTGAGTGGAATTTTATATTAAATTTCATATAAAATACCTAACTAAAATCCTAATCACTGATTCATAAAACTATGAATTAAGACAAATTTATATAAAAATATGAATCAGGGGGCGCGTGGGTGGCTCAGTTGGTTAAGCGACTGCCTTCGGCTCAGGTCATGATCCTAGAGTCCCTGGATCGAGTCCCGCATCAGGCTCCCTGCTCAGCAGGGAGTCTGCTTCTCCCTCTGACCCTCCCCCCCTCTCATGTGCTCTCTCTTTCATTCTCTCTCTCTCAAATAAAATCTTAAAAAATAAAAAAAAATAAAAATATGAATCAGAATTAGGTGACATTTCTTCATATGTTCAGTCAGAAATATGTGACTACCATCTCTGTGAATAGCAACAATGAAAGCAAACCTACAAAATATAGATACAAAATACAAAATACTAGCAGTCTGGAAGCAGATTTTTACCTCTTTTTGTGCAATGCCCATTCTATCCCTCCAGTGCATCAACACAAGATCTACTTTTTCTTTGGCAAATTTTTCAACTTCCTTAGCAGCTTTTCCAGCTAGTCTTTGCCACTCTGGAACTTTATTAAATTTTCCATACTGATCCTGTAAAATAACATTAAAATCCATTATAGTCTTGTTTGCAAATTCATTTTTAAAATCTAAGTAAAGCTGAGTCACACTATTTATTTTACATAAAATACATACTGGATGTTAGGGGCTCAGTGAAGAAACAAAGTGAAAATTTCTACAATAAATTATACTTTTGTCCAAGAAATCTTAACTTTTCTGCTTAAGTTTCAAGATGATTCCTACGTGAGGGTGGCAAGATGTGAATGGGAGATGGGGTATACAAAGAAAAATAGAGTGAGGAAAGGAAAAGAACATATACAAGACATTATTATAATGGTGTATCTTGAAAGATGTTTAAGTATCAGAGATAGCCCAACCTTAATAATAAACATAGCTTTTATTTAAAAAAGAAAAAAAAAGTCCTGAGTTAATTTTTTCACTACTGGCCCCTTTCACCATTTATCAATCACACATTATACACAAAATATCACACTATACATTTGAAACTAAAAAAAAAAAAAAAAAAAATCCATTCCTGAATGTGCCAATAAGCTGAGTTAAGGGAAAAAAAATATACAAGGTTACTACTACTCATATTATTAGACTGAGGTGATGGTTTTACAACTCTATAAATATACTAAAAATTACTGACCTGTACACTTAAAACAGGTGAATTATATGGGATGTAAATTTTACCTCAATAAAGCTGTTATAATACTTTTAGTATATGTGTGTGTATACACACACACACACACACACATATAGTAGTACTATACTTTAATACTACTATTCAATACAGTGAATTCTTGGTTTATTTCTAAAATTTTTAGTGTGTTTTACAAAGAGTATTCTTTTTAACCTGAAAAGACACTTAGGACAATCATTATTTACCATTGCTATTTTCACATTATCTCTAACATGCATCCGATCAGCATCCTTCTCAGGAACTGGATCTGAACTGTCCAAGTATGCCAGCAAGCCTGGCGGCTAAAAGCAAACAAACACAAAACATAAAATCCATTTTCAAAACAACCGCTCAAAAGAAAATTTAGCTTTCAAAACCCAAATAAATTAATACTATGATTTAAGCTACTGAGGTTAGCATTTATTATGTGACAACTCCTATGATAAGCATCTTTTAAATAAAAAACAAGCAAATAAACTAAAAAAAATCCTTGAACAGTATAAACTTACTCAATGAAATTTTATTGGGCAAGAAGACATAAATCTTCCCGGTCATTCAACTGACTTACCAAAATGCGTTTCAACAAGTTTGTCGCAGTTGCATTATCAGCTGTCCAGAGTCCCACTAAATGTCTACTTAGCTGTCTGAAAAAAGCAGACGTTGAGAAAGGTTTGCTGCTTTATCTCAGCTAGAACAGAAAGGAATTTTTAAGAACAAAATATCATATAAGAAATAAGGCTACAGCAAAGAAATCATTCTGATGTTAAATATTTAAAGTTATAATGTGGAGAGGTGTATGAGATAGTAATTCAAAATATTGCTAACATTTTAGAATTTTCTCCAAATCAAAATGTTTCCTTGATAAACTCACTATTTTTCAATGGACTTGAACACGAAGAAGTAGGTTTTTACCTCATTTAAAGAGGGAAAACAAAACAATTAGACTTGATGATATGATTAGTTTGCGTAACAAGTCCTGATACAGCGATCATACAGCATTCTGGCATTCTTTGGAATTCTGAACATGAACAAAAGTCAGTAACTATGTTCTAATATAACCTATTTGGCAAGGTTAGAGATAAAAAATATTTTCAGTTTGGAGTCTGGATAAAGACTTAAAGCACTTAAAGCAAATTATTCTACTCATGCCACTTTAGAGGTAAAAGCATATTTTGGTTCAGAGTGAAGAATCTAAGATCCATGTTGAATCTATGACTTAGTCATTTATTCATCTTAACCATCATGATATGCTCGTGAGCAGAGAATATATTTTATTCACTGTTAACCCTTCTGTGCTTCAGTAGGGATTCAAATTGCCATTTGCTACAAGAATGGGTATGAAACCTGTGAGGGAAATAACCAAAACTACAGACATAGTTTGTAGTTTATTTATACAGGTTACATTCCCAGAAGAAAAAAGTTTAAAAACCCAAATTGCACTATGTTCTATCACGAAAAAAATGAACACTACTGAAACGGTTCATTTCTATGTCTAGTTGGAAATTAACTACTACTGAAGTAATTAATTACACTTATAATTTCCTTCACATGAATCAGGTAGGTATCATTTATCAGGGATTCCTAAAAAGGCTTTAAATAGGGATAAACGGGATAGCTTTTTATAATGGCAATTTGTAAAAGATAAAGCAATGCAAATGAAAAGTGGTAATTTATATTATACATTGACAGCTTTTCAATACTGTAACTGATCACAGTAAGGAATGTAACTAATAAAAAGGAACACAACAAGCAAACATCTAACATGGGAATTTAACGGAATAAGACATCAAATAGTCTCTATTTTAGTGAAAGATGGTATCTAGTATCACTTTTATAAGGCAGTATACCAAGGAAATAATCTTTCTTTTAGATCTTTTTGTCCTCTTAGGCAACATAAAAGACTACTTTTGTGGCTAACATTTATAAGTTGAGGGATGCAGACAGTCTCTTATAACAGTACAAACAGCAGAAAACTACTGGCAAGGCAGCATACTACAACATCCAGTAACTGGATGTAGGTGACAAAAAAAGGAAATTCATGGTATCATAACAAAGTAAAGTAAACCTAAGTCAGAAATTACTGCTATCATTTAAGAAGTCAAAAGAACATGATTAAAAATACTTATGATATTCTTTTTTTTTTTTAAACTAATGAGTCCTGAGTCATAGTATGCTAAGGATATCTGAAAGGTCACACATCAGGAATCACAAAGAAAAATTAAAAGGGATGGAATTCACAAGCCCTGGAATAAATGAATAGATTTATGTGCTTCCTTATATTTGATTTTTATAAAAAAAGACAAGTTACCGAAGGGGAAATTGTTTAACTGTAAGAGATTTAGGATACCTAAACCAGTTAGATATGGTTTTCTTTATTCTTAGAGTACCTAATTGACAAAAGATATTTAAAAATTGATATGATGGCCAGAAGGAAACACAAGGAGAAAAAGCCTGGGCATATCGTGCTAGTTCCATAAGCTTCTAGACACTCTTTCCCATGTTCCAGTCCCATGGCTATGGGTGTAGGAGCCATAATAGGAAAGTGAGGGGAAAAAGGCAAACAGATTTGTCGTCCGCCCTCCCACCCTCCAAGCTATCCAGGGGCAGGGGCAATGATCATCAGGACACATTCCTTCCATAGGAAAAGGAAAAGGAGAACTAGGTGAATTAAAAGAAAATGAAACATTTGCATAATCCAAACAGTCTGTTTTATGTAATATCTGAATCCATTTTATAAGCAGCAAGTTAATTTATAGCAAATTAAATTTAACCTACCTATTTGTAAGCATCCTTTGATCTGAGCTTATTGTAAACATCGCAGTATGCAAGTGTCGAGGTAAGGCACCTTCACTTAGGGCAAGCTCCTGCATTTTTGTAGCAATTTCTTTGTCACCTTCCTTTGGAAAAAGGGTAAGATGATCCCTAAAGCAGCACTCCAGAACACACTATCCTAATTTTATAGAACTAATTTTACATCTTTAGGTAAAATAATTATGTAGTATACAATGTAATAAAAATTTGAAATGCAACTTAACTACCCAAAAATAACACAGGTGATACAAGTAATTTTAAAAATATTTGCCTGTGGAATGAGGTTTTAAATGTTTACAGATACATTTATCTTATGAATTATGCTTTGTTTAATTTAATATTAAAATTAGATTCATTCTCGGAGTACATATCAGCCAATGAAAGGGAAAGGCGACTCAGGGACATCAGCAATTCCTACCGAAGGCATCTGCAAATCCTCCTTGCTTTTATTATTAACAATATATTCATTTTCATGGTGAACACAGTTCTTCACTTTTTTAAAAGAATGATGTGATAAATTGGGATAGTTCTTTCTATCCTGATTTTATGTGCTTATATGGACTCACTTTGGCAACAGAGTTAAGACAAATAGGACTACTAATCAAAGGTAAACATAGAATTATAAATTATGTAAGCAATGGGATATTTAAGACAGCCTAATGGAAAGCAAAAATGCTCATAATGTTAGTGAAAAAAAAAGGTACAAGTATATAGTACAACTGATACGTAGTATGTATACAAATATTCACATAGTGTGAATATGTATATGTATCATTCTGACAGTAGTATCAATACAAATATATACACAGTAGGTACACATATATAGTTTGTATATGTACACATATAATTTGAAACTCTACACAGTCTGAGAGAAAATTTACCAAAATGCTAATTGTAGTTATCTCTGGATGATAAAAATATAAATGATTCATTTTATTTGTTCCTTGAATTTTTTCTGTAAACACCAATGTTTCTTCAAAGATCATGTACTGCTTTCACAATCAGAAAAAATAATTTAAGATACTTGCCAGGATTTCAGTGTAAATAAAGGTGTTCCTTAACAGACATCAGCTCTAGTCACTAGCTATGAGTCTGACATGTGTGGCTTATATTGAAGCCCAAAGTCCACATTTTGGTTATTCCTGGCCCTCCATGAATGGCAATATACTGGTGAATCAAGGTCAGGAAAATACACTTTTGTTTGGTCTCATGGTCCTAACTGTCCTTGGCTGCCAGCTCTGTGAGAGATATATTACTTTAGAAGCTAACACCCATTAGCTACAGGAAGAAAATTAGCCGTTAGCTGTAAATACACACTAAAAATGCAAAAAGAACTTTGAGGTGTAATGCCTGTATATAATTTTTAAACATCTACTTGAGAGTATAGTAATTCTGTGCATTTCATTTAGCCACATGTTATCTTTACCCAATACATATTTACATATTATATTTGTATCACTGCATTTTTTGATACAAGGGGCACTCTTACATTTTATCCAAATCACTACAAACAATAAAAAGAATTCAAAGCCATTTGGACTGATGTCATTGTGAACATCCTGTATGCAAGTTGATATTTATAGCCATGATTTTATTTTCTAAAAATCAGAGAGCTAAAGCAACTATCTTAGAGAAACAATATCCCATGTCTGACCAACGATATCATGTCCTGATTTCTAGAGCTTAATTACAAATGCACTTTAGCATGAGGAACTAATTTTTGCTACCATTCTTAATACCACTTTGCTATGAACTAACTTCATTAACAGATTTCTATGTAACCTCAGTACCTAATGATTTCAATACCATCAATACCATCATCCCCCACCCCCAAAAAGAGCAAGAGAGGAAGAATGCTAACTTTTAATTCTTTTAAAACAAACAAAATACAAATAATGTAGGAACCGAAAGATCTACTTGCCCTAAACCCACTTACCTCAGAACTTTAAACTCTTAGTTTAATATTGAGGATTGTTTCTGTAGTTTAAAACTAATTTCTGAATAATGACTCAAAATTACTTTTCTTACCCAGAAAAACTGCATGTTTCCCATAAAAGGCTGAAAGGTAATTTTGTCAGCATCAATTAAAATAGCCAATCAACATTCAAGTAGGCTTAAAATTTCAAAATTGTTCTCACCTCTATTATTGCCTTCATAACCAATCCAGCTCCCTTTATAATTGCCATGGAAGGATGCTTTAAAACAGGGAGAAAAGTATCACAGAATAAAAGAATTTTATTGCAACATACTAGCTATTGCTTTTAAGGAGGATATACAATTTTATAAGCCATAAAATTAGTAAAGGATACATCTCAAAGTCAGATCACAGTTTGGTTAAAAATTTTGGGTACTCTTATAAGATAGCTTTAAGGGTAATTAAAACAGGAGCAGGAAACAGCTGGCATTTATTTGAATAATTATAGTTATCTGAATGATAAATATCAAGCAGTAATGATGTAAAAGAATACAAACTGACATTTACAAAACAACTGATATAAAATAACAAAAACAGAAGTATCATATAGAAACAGATCACATGTACATAATAAATACTATAGTATTATATGAAATAACAATGTTTTCAACTTTATGAACAGCCCTATTATTTGGGAATTTATAAAGAAAAGGGTACTATGGACCTCGAAACAAATAATGCAATATACGTTAAGAAAAAAAAAAAAAGAAGAAGAAGATAGCAGGAGGGGAAGAATGAAGGGGGGGAAATTGGAGGGGGAGACGAACCATGAGAGACGATGGACTCTGAAAAACAAACTGAGGGTTCTAGAGGGGAGGGGGGTGGGGGGATGGGTTAGCCTGGTGATGGGTATTAAAGAGGGCATGTTCTGCATGGAGCACTGGGTGTTATGCACAAACAATGAATCATGGAACACTACATCTAAAACTAATGATGTAATGTATGGTGATTAACAATAAAAAATTTAAAAAAAGAAAAGGGTACTATGGGCCTATTACAGAAAAAAAATGAGTTTTTCACTACTTCTGAGAAAAGATGGGCAACAGGGTCAAAACAGTGGTCAAAAGCCATCAACAGAGCTCTACATGAAATACCAAGAAATCTGTGGAATTAAATATCCTTAATATGACAATGTACGAGGCTGTATTTATCAGCATCACTACAGAAGCACACATCCCTTATTTTAAAACCAAACTGACCCAAAAAGTGGTTATCTGATAAGAAAGATACAAGCTCTCACCTGAAAGAGCTTAAAGAGGGTTCTTCCATTGGATGCTACCATCTCTAAGAGCATATCAAACTGCTGTCCTTCTGTTGTCTCACTATATGGAGCACAGAGGGCAAAAGTAAGGAAGTCCAAGAGTGAACTAATAACTAGGGCACCAGTCCCATGATCCTGAAACAAAGTAACATATTGCCTTAGTACCGAGAAATTCAAGTAAAACACAACAATAATGTGCTTGTTACCCCATATGTTAAAAGTAAACATTTAATTCCTTAACATGAAGCTTAAAGTTTGATTACTCTAAGGAGTACTTGCTTTACTAATGTGGTAAATCCATTGCTTACCATATCTCAAAAGAAAAATAATTAAAATTTGGTCAAATTTCAAGAAAATAACCAAGACTCCTCAAACACATATAACTAAGGTTAATATGTGCAGTATTTGCATAAAAAGCAATCTTTGGCAACATTTAAACAACTCTGACAATTTGTTCCTTTCAGATCTATAGATTACCCATCTCCAAAACTGTTACCAGTGACTAAGGAGCAAAGATTTGGCTTAATTTTTTTTTTTTTAGAGCAGCTTATTTCATAATGACATTGAAGAAAAAGAAAAAAAATCTAAAGTCTTTGCAACTTATTCTTCCCAGATGAGTGGATATAGTCCTAAAACAGAACATTTTACTATTAGTGAGTGACCAAGCTGACCAAACTGTGTATGACCAATACTGACCAAAGTTGGGAGCTGCAATTAAAAAAAAAAGAAAACCCCGCCAAACTGCACTTCTAGAATACCTTTCAATAATGTACGGTATCTCTCATTAAGACAAATTTAATTATAACTCACCACATGGGAATTAAATTTTTCCAGTAAGTTTTCCAGAAACTTCTTTGAAGAGAGAAGAGAAGCTTTGTTCAGCTGTTCTTGTCTTAAGTCATAGTCATCATGCATGGGCTATTGATTAAAAACAGTGATAATTCATGAGCAGGCCCACATGCTGGCATCACACGAAAGTCATTTTATAAAGAGTATTCATTAAATACTGAAAGAATTAAAAAACACAGCCTTTAAAGTTAAAGGGAGAAAGGAAACTCGTGATAAGACAAGCAGGCAAAGTGATGATTTCCCCCAGGGTCTGATGAGGCTTCATAGATACTGTGCCCAGCAAGTATCTGTAGAGAGTACTGTACAAGGTACTCTCTCAAAAGTCACAGGTCTCCTCCTTAAAAAGCAAATGACACCCATTTCCTCTCCCCCAATTTTATAATTTAAATTTGAAATAAAACTTAGCATTTATTTATTTTTTTAAACAGCATTTAAAAGCAGGTACTAAAATGCACAGCAAATACTTCTTTGTCTCTTCTGACTGATGGAATAAATGAGAATGGGAAAAAGATTCCAGCGTGAGGGTTAGGAGTAAAGATCCAACCCTAACTTTGCTACTGACCATAGCCAACCTCAGGCAAGGTTAAGTTGCTTTAACTCTTGAGTTTCACTTTCCTCAGCCATCCAAGTGAGATTAATAGTACTTAGCTCATAGGACTGTTATGAAGCGTAAATGAGATAATTCATGTAAAATATACAGCCAAAACCTAATATGTAATGAGAACTCAATGTGTTTGTTTCACACTATGGCATTTTATTTTATGTTCTAGTTATCCCACTAATTCTTTTTCCGGCTCTTTCCTCACCAAGGAGTCTACTTCTCCCTCTCCCTCTGCCCCTCCCCAACACATGCTCCCCAACATAATTTGAGAGAGCAAGCGAGCACAGTCGGGGGAGGGGCAGAGGGAGAGGAAGTCTCAATCAGACTCCATGCTCAGTGTGGAGCCAGACATGGGGCTCAATCTCACGACCCTGAGATCACAACCGGAGCAGAAACCAAGAGTCAGACGCTCAACCAACTGTGCCACTCAGGTACCCCTATCCCAGAATTCTTTTAATGGAATTATTATTAGTAAAGATAGTAAAATTCACTTTTGAGTATAAATGCAAGGTTTTATACAAGTGATTACTTAGGTGTATTCTATACCTCTAAGTTTGCCTAAAACACTTTAGTCCCATATGCTATATACAGCATTGAAGTAAATCCGGAAGTTCAAAGTTATATTGAAAAATTCATTGCTTCTCCTCCCATACAAGCTGTCACTAAGTTAGATCTTTACCCTCAGCTTTCAAATGTGCCTTCTTTACCTCAGCATCTTGTTTCTTACATATTTGGTCTACCTGTCTCTAACTTTACCTCTAATATAGTCTCCACTAAACATCTGTGAGTTTTTGGAAGTTCAAAGCTAATATTACTGCTCCCCCGATGAAAAACCTTTCAGTTGTTCCTTACTAAAGGATAGAAATACAGCTTGTCTGATACAAAAGGCTTCTGATGACTGTCTCTGCATATATTTCTAGCTGTAACTCCTAATCCCACACACCTCCATACATGCTTTATGACCCAGCCATTTCAATTATTTGCTTCCTCCCCAACATACCTTTGTATATGCCATCCCCCTTTCCCAGGAAAGCCTTCTCACAGTGGGAAAATACCTGCCTGTGCTTTAAGATTCAGATCATTTGTAATATCTGAAAGACTGGCCTCGAATCTTTTATCTTCCCCTCGCCACAAACCCAAAAAACTAAGTGCTGCTTTTTAGGGATCCCGTGGCCCCTACTACTTTAGATTGTACACATATGCCTACCTTACTAGACTGTCAGCAATTTCAAGGAAGGAATGAACTTTGTATTTCTAGTAGATAGCACAGTGCCTGGTTTACAGGATGTGCTAAACAAACGTTTATTTGAATAAATAAATTGCCAAGAGAGCAATTTAGGAAATATAGAAATACTGAATTTAATTGGTACAATGAAAATCTGGGTTTGTGAAAATTTAAAACATCAATCAACTTAAGACAAACCAGTCTCCTTTTAAAAAACCACTACTTACACACATGAGGGCACAGAGCATATCAACAGCTGCATGGATTACTCCATTGTTGCTCCTCTTGAGTGCTTTTACTACCTTCACTCCTAGACGCTCCCGAAACCTGTGGAACAACAACAAAAAGCATATAATAGCAATATCAGAGCATTATTATTAAAATGTAACATAATAAGTCCTCTTGAGTTTCTATTGCATTCAGCAAGTACATATTTTAAATTACACCTCTAGACTTACCGGTTCCCATAACAGTTTTTTTGAGGGGGAAGATTTTTTTAAAAATTAACTAAAACTAGAAGGGATCTGGGGGCACCTGGGTGGTGCAATCAGTTAAGCTTCCAAGTCTTGGTTCCGGCTCAGATCGTGATCTCAGGGCTGTGAGATGGGGCCCCACGTTGGGTTCTGCACTGAGCATGGAGACTTAAGACTCTCTTTCCCTCTGCCCCTCTCAAATAAATAAATCTTTTTTTTTTTTTTTAAAGATTTTATTTATTTATTTGACAGAGAGAGAGAGAGAGAGCACAAGCAGGGAGAGAGAAGCAGGCTCTCTGCTGAGCAGGGAGCGCTATGCGGGGCCTCGATCCCATCATGACCTGAGCCAAAGGCAGACCCTTAACCGACTGAGCCACCCAGGTGCCCGTTTTTTCTTTAAAAAAAAAAAAAAAAACACCTAAAGGGATTTAATTTCCTACTCAAAGTCATTAAAAAAAGAGTCAGTATGGGGTGCCTGAGTGGCCCAGTCAGTTAAGAATCTGCCTTCAGCTCCAGTCATGATCCCAGAATCCTGGGATAAAATCCCATGTCAGGCTCCTGCTCAGCAGGGAATCTGCTTCTCCCTCTCTCTCTGCCCCTCCCCCCTCCCTCATGCTTGCTTGCTCACTCTCTCTCAAATAAATAAATAAAATCTTAAAGGGGCGCCTGGGTGGCTCAGTTGGTTAAGCGACTGCCTTCGGCTCGGGTCATGATCCTGGAGTCCCGGGATCGAGTCCCGCATCGGGCTCCCTGCTTGGCGGGGAGTCTGCTTCTCCCTCTGACCCTCCTCCCTCTCATGCTCTCTGTCTCTCATTCTCTCTGTCTCAAATAAATAAATAAAATCTTAAAAAAAAAAAAAACAAAACAAATAAGCAAGAGTCAGTATACTGCAGGTATGTATAGGACCAATATTCACACCCTTCAGTTCTACTCACCTTCATTTATTTATAAATAAAAACTACCATATCATCATACGAAAGGTTTTAGACAGATAGATAAACTGTTGATATCTGCTATTTTGAGTTGTTTGTATTCTCTAAAAGAAGTTCAAAGACAACTTACTTTGGAAGCTGAGTGAAGGCCAGAAAACCAGCTTTGGAAGCCACAAGCCTCCTCACAGCCTGGAACTGACTCTCAAGTTCTGCATTTGAAGCAACAACATCTCCCTCTTGGGACAATAATGCTGTTATGGCATTATTGATCAGTTTTTCTTTGTTTTCTGAGAAGAGACCCTAGGTAAAAGAAGAATGTTTCAAAAAGTTTCCATTCCAGAAGTTACTGACAATGAACAAATTGTAATACAATTTATCTTACATCCTGTGTTACTGCATGCAGAACTCCACTATATGAAATATTAGCGTTGAACCTGAATACAGCATCTGCAAAGTTGCCATCTGTAAGATGAAAAGGTTCAAAAAGATTTAGAGGTTTGCATTCCTAACTTTTAAATTATTAAGATGGATGGAAACGCAATCATACTTAAATCAGTACTTACTTGGAGGTGTGGCTAAAAATCTGAGATGAAGGCTCTCTACTTCCTCATCAACAGGCATGCTCAGTAACCCCCATCGCTGACCTTTATGAGTTGGTGTCATTTTTACACAAACATCTCTGTTACCAGAGGCTCTTACTCCATCCAGCAAACTTGCTAATAAGGAATCTCTAAGCAAGGTAAAAAATAAATAGGTTTTAGGATTGATAATTAAGGGAACAGGGCTTTAAGAGAAAGCCTGGAGTTCTAATACTAGCTCTGTACTTTGCTGTCACATACCTTGTAGAAGTTACTCAAGCACTATAAATGTAACATTTTTGGTTTTTTCTTTAAGATTTTTTTAAACAGTTGTACTGAGGTATAACTTACAAATCAAAAATTCACCCAATTAAAATTACAGTTTAAGAATTCTTAGTAAATGTATACGACGTGGATGGAACTAGAGGGTATTATGCTAAGCAAAATAAGTCAATCAGAGAAAGATAAGTATCATATGATCTCATTGATATGAGGAATTTGAGAAACAAGACAGAGGATCATAGGGAAAGGGAGGGGAAAAATGAAACAAGATGAAACCAGAGAGGGAGACAAACCATAAGGGACTCTTAATCTCAGGAAACAAACTGAGGGTTGCTGGAGTGGAGGGTGATGGGAGGGACGGGGTGGTTGGGTGATGGACACTGGGGAGGGTATGTACTATGATGAGCGCTGTGAATTGTGTAAGACTGATGAATCACAGACCTGTGCCCTGAAACAAATAATACATTATATGTTAATTTAAAAATTAAAAAAAAAAAGAATTCTTAGTAAATCTATACAGTTGTGCAATCATCCAGTTTTGGTATACTTCCATCACCCCAAAAAATTCCCTTGTGCCCATCTGCAAAAAACTCCCCAGTCCCAGGCAACCACTTACTTTCTTTCTATCTCTACAGTTTTGCTTTTTCAAATAACTTCATCAAGAGAATGAAAAGGCAAGCCAGTCTGCGAGAAAATATTTACAAAAGCCTTATCTGATAATGGACTGTTATCCAAAATATACACATAACTCTTAAAGGTCAACAATAAGAAAAACAACTCAATTAAAAAGTGATCCGAAGTCCTTGACAGACAGACACCTCACCAAAGAAGATACACAGAGAGCAAATACACATATGCAAAGATACTCAACACATGTCATCAGGGAAATGCAAACTGAAACAAGAAGAAGCCACCACACACCTTAGAATGACCAAAATCAAACACTAATTATACCAAATGCTGGGGAGGATATGGAGCAACAGGAACCCTCATTCACTGCTGCTTGGAATACAAAATGGCACAGCCACTTTTGGAAGACAGTTGGCAGTTTCTGACAAAACTCAACATCCTCTTACCATATGATCCAGTGATCACACGACTTAGTATTTACACAAAGGATGAAAACTTACGTCCACACAAAAGCTGCACACAGATGTTTACCGCAGCTTCATTCATAACTGCCCAAACTTGGAAGCAACCAAGAGGTCAAACGGATAAATAAACCATGGTTGTGTCTAGATAATGGAATATGACTAAGTGTTAAAAAGAAATGAGCTATCTGGCCAGGAAATGAAAGAAGCCAATCTGAAAAGGCTACATACTGTACAATTCCAACTATGATACTAAAGCAACTTTGGAGACAGTAAAAAGATGAATGAATGTCAAGGTTTAGGGAGGAAGGCGAGACGAAATCAGTGGAGTGGTATTATTACTGCTGGAGAGGATCCCTGGAGATTTTTAGGGCAGTGAAAATAGTCTGTATGATACTATAATGGTAGACAAATGCCATTATACATTTGTTCAAACTTACAGGTCCATCAATTGTAACAAATGTATCACTCTGGTAGGGGATGTTGGTCATGGGAGAGGCAGTTAGGAGGCAGGGCAGTAGAGTGTACAGGTATACCTTCTGCTCGATATTGCTATGAACCCAAAACTGCTCCAAAAAGCAGTCTATTAAAAAATTCATATAAACAGAATCATATAATGTATAGCCTTATGTGGCTTGCTTATTTTATATATAGTGTATTTTTAAGGTTCAGTCCTTTTTATTGCTGAGGAGTATTTCACTGTATGGATAATCAACACTTTTGCCTATTCGTTCACCAGGTGATTTATCTATCAATTGTTTCTAGTTTTGGCTATTATGAGTAACGTTATTATAAACATACACATACAAGTTTTTATGTGGGCATATGTTTTTATTTCTGTGGGGGTAGATACCTAGGAGTAAAACTGACATAGGGTCGTATGAGAACTATATGTTTAAGAAATTGCCAAACTATTTTTTAAAACACTTTATGATTTTACATCCTCACCAGCAATGTATGAGAATCCACATGCTTGCCAACAATTGGCATTGCCAGTCTTTTTGATGTTATCCATTTTAGGTACATGTAATGGTTTTACTTTTCCCTAATGAATCATGATCTTTTCATGTGTTTATTTACCATTCAAATACCTTCTCTGATGAGGTAGGTGTCTATTTGAATATTTTTGCCCATTTGTTATTATTTGTTTTTTAGTATTGAGTTAAAAGGGTTCTTTATATATTCTAGAAACAAGTCTTTTATTAGCTATATGTTTTCCAAATATTTTCTGTCTGTGGCTTGTCTTTTCCTTTTCTTAATGGGGTCAAAGTTTTCGATTTGACAAAGTCTAATTAATCAGACTTTTATGAATTCTGTTTTTGGTATTATATCTAAGAAATCTTTTCCTAATCCAAAGTCACAAAGAAACTGCTTTACTTTCTGCAGACAGACTTTATTGGGAAAAATGGCATCTTCTTCCTAGGGATCAGGATTAAACAATGTAATGTACATAAAGCACATGACAAACTGTAAATGTGAGATACCCTCCTCTGATTAGAACATGTGCACTATTTTTTTTTTCCAGAAGTTCTCTTCCTTGAATTCAAACAGGAAAAAAATATGACCTTTTGCTTAAAATGCCATTTTTGTTGAACTTAGATCAAAAGCTTTCCAAGGTAAGAAAGAGTTACTGGTCGTACTCCAGGAAGTGACAATACTTCAATAAGGCTGTATTGCAGACAGTGGCAAAATGTACCAGAACTGTTTCAACTATCTTTTAAAAACAGATTCAGTCTCAATCTATTTACAACAGCATAAAAGAAGTTCCTGGAATGTAAAAACTGCCAAACCCATGACAATGGCTTAGTATGTGAAGGGAGATATAGTCATTCACAGTATAACAGCACTCTAAGTGGTTTACCTTACAGAAGGAGTTTATGAGCTATAGCATCTCACAGGTTTTCACAGCAACAGCCAACTCACAGTAATATAAAAAAAATCAGGCACATTCCACTGGAAAATTATTAACTAGCCTACTGATGCTAACTTAAAAAAATCTAACTTCAAGTATATTTAAAGTAACTTGCTGCTGTTACCCAAACAATTTAACAATGAAAGTGAAAGATGCTATTTCAAAAACCTTAAAAGCATAAGTTACAGAAATACATTTGATTTTCATCATTCCATTTAAAATCAAATCATTTTTATTCTCTTTAGAAATTTGAAAACTGAATGGTCATTTTCAATATGCAACAAAATAATGTTGTCTTTTCCTAAGTTATATGATTTCAAAGTTCTAGATTATAAATCTTTGTTTTTCCTCACTGATGGAGGACTTTGCCTTGCATATACTAGGATCTCAAAATACCTTTCTGTTGAAGAATATTTCCGTATTTGCCCTTTTATAAATTCAATGGTGAAAAGTTGAGGATTTTCTGAGTCACAAACCAACGCAAATACCTAATGAAAACAAAAACCAAGTTCAACAAAAGAGGTTTAGTTTTATGGCATTTCCTTAGAAGTACTACATATCATCATTTTAGCTTAAAAAAGTCAATATTTAAAAACTGTTTACAATATCAGAATTTAAGAGCTGCTTAAAAGTTTCAAATTTTCATATAACTGTTGAATAAAAAGTTCCATTCATTGTATACTTTGAAAATAAATTTTGTAATATTCATTGTTCTAAGTACAACAAATACAATAATGTGAAGAATTAAGTATATTCTCATTTTCCATTCTTTAAGCATTAAAAATGTTAAAATAGAAAATTATTCTAATTTATCAATAGGAAGAAATCTCATTTAGGCTAATAATGTCACACTTACTTCTCCTAAAGGCTTCAAAGTTGCAATATTATAGGTTGCGGGATCACGTTCTACTAAACATGTTTCTGTAAGTGCTAGAACTCGTTTTATGGGTTCCTTCAAACAAAATTGAGACACATTAAGAAGTCATGGAAGAAAAATGTCAAAATCAGATGAACAAATTTTTATTTTTAACACAGGATCTTACCGAATGTCGAGGTGATATTTTTTGGACTATAAACTCTGCTAAAGATGTAATGGATTCATCAGTGCTGTATTTTCCAAAGCGAAGATTCAAATATTGCTCAAATTCTAAAGGTTCTTTTCTGATGCGCAATGAAATACCTATGTAGTTGCCAGCATGATCTATTGCACTTTTGATTATTTCTTCTCTTTGCTCTGATGCAAATAAATGCTGCACAAATTTTGAAACTTAAAGTCAGGGTTGAAACAACTAAAATGTGACCATTTTGAATCAACTCACAGGAAAGAGACTGAAGTAGCAATTCTAAAGAAAAACAATGGTAGTTGATCATATCAAAGGTAAATAAGCAGTGTGTTGTGGGGTTCTTTTTTAAGATTTTATCTATCTATCTATCTATCTATCTATCTATCTATCTATCTATCTGAGAGAGAGAAAGAGAGAGCACAAGCAGGAGTGGCAGGCAGAGGGAGAGGGAGAAGCAGGCTCTCCACTGAGCAGGGAGCCTGATACAGGGCTCAATCCCAGGACCCCGGGATCATGACCTGAGCCAAAAGCAAACGCAGATGCTTAACCCACTGAGCCACCCAGGTGCCCTGCAGTGTATTGTCTGAACCACTACTACACTAAGTTAAAAATCACAAAGTCTGGGATATAGAGCCTTGCAAATAACTCATTGAATGGAAATTATCTCATAACTTCTCAGAGCCTGATTCCTGTCACCATGTAGAAAACAGCATGCTGGAGCTTCCAGAAGGGGTCCCAGGGACCCCAGCCAAGTCCAGTGGGAGTAGTGGGTACTATGTGGGCAGGATTACCATCTTCAACAAAAGTAGCTCTGATTTAATGTTTTTAATAATAGTGGGTTTTCTTGCACGATTACCTTGAAGAATGCTTAAATGTTTACAAGCCACTGGCCAATGGACATTACAAATCAACCTCTAGGAGTGTTATTTACAAAGGTAAAGATAAGGTATTGCTACTTGCATTTGACACCTGGGCCAGAAACACTAATGTGCTGCAAAGAACAAGGCAGGAGAGTGCCACGCAATAAAGAATCGTCCTGTCCATATTCTAATAGCTCCCCTGCTGCGAAACACTGGTTGAGATCATGTTTTAAAACCTGATTTTAGGGGCGCCTAGGTGGCTTAGTCATTAAGCGTCTGCCTTTGACTCAGGTCATGATCCCAGGGTCCTGGGATCAAGCCCCACATCGGGCTCCCTGCTCCTGGGAGGCCTGCTTCTCCCTCTGCTACTCCTCTTGGCTTGTGTTCCCTCTCTCGCTGTGTCTCTCTCCGTCAAATAAATAAAATCTTTAAAAAAATAAATAAATAAAAATAAAACCTGATTTCAGGGGCACCTGGCTGGCTCAGTCAGTGGAGGGGGCGACTCTTGATCTCAGGGTTATAAGTTCAAGCCCCACATTGGGTGTAGAGATTACTTAAATAAATACATAAAATCCTAAAACCTGATTTTATTCCCAGCTGCTTAGGATAGTCACTATGTATGCAGAAGGTACCAGATAAAGGTTTGCTGAATGAATCTGTCATGGTATCATATTTGTAGTGAACTCATTTTAGCTAATGCCTTTTAAAAGGCAGAGTATGCTTAGAAAGTAGATGATTAAAACTAAAACTGTTTGATGCCATTAAGCAATAAAAAACCATTGCCAATTGAGGAGTATCAAACAATTCTCATCCTTAATGTTTACCTCATGCACTGTAAGGCTTGGCTGAATTACTGTGGTATAGTTGTCCCATTAAGGTTTGTAAGGCTATACGTATTCCTGTAATTAGGTACATTTTCCACCAAGGATTTTTTTTTTTTTTTTTTTTTTTTAGAGAAACAGTGCATGGGACTGGGGAGGAGGGGCAGAGGGAGAGAGAGAAAATCTCAAGCAGGCTCCACACCCAGCACAGGCTCAGGGCTCCATCTCACAACCCTGAAATCATGACCTGAACTGAAATCAAGAGTCAGATGCTTAACCGACTGAGCCACCCAGGCACCCCACCAAGGAGTTAATCATTACAAATTTCACTGTCCATGGAAGAGATAAGCCTTTGGACAGCACTTCACAATAGGCTTCAGGCTGCTCTAGGGTGGGAGAGGGAACTAATTTTCTCTTTGGGCCTTCATCTTTTGGGTCTAGACTCAGAGGTAATAAAATGTCTAGATGTGTGTTTCCAGATGAGGGAGACTAGGTTGGTACCCATCACCTGGGCAAAGAGTGAAAGACGGAAAAAAGCCTGTAACTCTGAGGAGATAACATATTTTGTAAATCAAATAGTTTAGCACCCCTATCCCGTTATCATTCTTTTTATTTCCCTTCTGCTACCCTCTAGCCTCTTGTGTATCTAAAAGTTCCAGGCTTGCGCTGGCTCTGCTACCCAGAGAAGGATAATTTATCTACACAACACTAAATCTTGGGAGTAGTTGTTCCCAGGCCACTAAGATAGCTACAAAAATTAAAATTCTCAAGAGGAAAGAATCTTGAGAGTAAGCTAAACTGAGCCTTTCCTTGTGGAAACTCTACTGCTCATCTTTGAGATGCGAGGTTTAATTAAGGAAGGCAAATGTTTCTTATAAAAAAAGATGGTCATCATCTATATAGCTCAGCTTCAATTACCAATTAACAAATAGGGTCTGAGCATCTTAAGTGGCTTCTACTGTACCACACAATTCACATATAATTCAGAATTTCAAGACAAGAACATGTAATGAAGTTTCAATGAATACTCAGATTTCAAATTACAAACAGCTGGGGAAAGGAGGGAAAACTATAAAAATAAAAGATCGTAAATTATTTTTTCAAAGAAAGCTTAGAATCTTTCAGTTAAGACATTAATACTAATGAAAATAACAACTGTAACTACCATTTACTGAATACTAAGCCACATATTATGCTAAACATTTACGTAAGTTATCTCACAGGATCCTCAAAAAAAAAAAAAGAAGAAAAAACAGAAACAAAAACCTATGACGTACATATTACTCTCCCCACTTTTTGTTTTAAATTTATTTGAGAGAGTGAGAGAGAGTGCGTGCGAGCACAAAAGGTGTGAGGGTCAGAGGGAGAAGCAGACTCCCCACTGAGCAGGGAGCCCCCCCAGTCTCCCGGATCATGACCTGAGCCAAAGGCAGACGCTTAACAGCTAAGCCACCCAGGCGCCTCACTCTCCCCACTTTAAAAAGCTTTAAGTTGGGATTCAAGCTCAGGTCTCTTTGATAACAAAGCCTACACTCTTAATACCAGACTTCCTTCCAGAAGACTCATGTGAATTTGAAAATTAAGTGTAAAAACACTACTTTCCTTCAAATGGTCATGCCTCTTTTTAAATGACTTTTTAAAAATACTACTTACCAATCTACTAAATCCTCCGTAAAGTATACAAAACCCTCCTTGATAATCAGAGAGATCTACAAAGCCTTCAATATTTCTATAGTCATAGGAACAGAGGACTTTGTTGGTTGCAGGATTAATTTGGTCAAAGCCTCCAGGAGTTACTTCTAAAATGACAGGTTTTCTTGTATCACTCCAGTGATGTTTATAGCAGTTATATCTCTGGAGAGAGAAATAATACTACTTTTAGGTTCATATTTAAGCTTACCATGAAATAAAGTTACAGTTAATATATCAGTCACTGCTAAAACAACCAGAAATCTAAACAACGTTGTAAATATTTAGAGCTACTATCCAAATTGTTAAAAACATTAATTTTAGCTATTTGGAGGTTTGTATTTAAGTAAGAATGTTCACTCAAACTGAAGATACTATATGTTTTTTAAATTAACAAAGGTTTGGGTTACAATATTTTGTGAAACAATTTTGAGTCAGTCTTATGCAAATCTATAAAAAAAGAAAGAAAGAAAAGTAAGTCCTAAAAGAAATGTTACTCTGAAAGTTTTATTGGGAATAAAGATTTCAACTTTTATTGATGGATTCTTTTAATTCAATTTACATATGGAAAAGAGGTAAGTCACATTTTGGGGAAGTTACAGTGTTTAGTTTAAACAATCTGAGCTGGTTCAGTATGTAATATAGATTTTCTTTCTACACACACAAAAATGCTGAAGCCTCAGTTGGACCTTAGGCTTTTCTAATCACAACAATGGAGAGTTATAAATTTGATTGCATTAGCAAGTAAAATTCCACTAAATAATAACATCCCTTTGTAAATTAAGGTACCTAGTATCAGAAATGATTAGAATGGTCAACATCATTTACTACCCAGTTTGTTTTATTCTTAAAAAGAAAAAAAAGGTTTAGGTGAGGCTGCTAACCAAAATGTTATGATACAAGAGAAAATAATTTAAAATAAAGACAAAATGAGGCAAGAGAAAAGTAACCAAGTGTCAGATGTGAAATGAATATCCCCTCACCCACCCAAAAAGTCCACAAAGTTTTCTACCCAACAATATGAAGAGGAACACATGGTCAGTTACAGGACTCTTCAGGTAAAAGTAAATTGGTTGCTCAGGAGTACAACTATTTCTAATACTGAAATGAGAGAAATTCTCTCGTAGGTATTCAGAAAAGTGAGTAAGGCATTAAATAATAAACGCCTCCACAACACCCCAACACTAAACCCAGCAATGAGCCTCAGTTTGGCTCAGGATCATATGACATCAAGTCCCCTCAGCATTACTGATCGATGGTATAATAATGCACATTATAGTTCCATAAAAGGAATTCTGGAGAAAGACAAAGGGCCTACATTCACCCAAGAATATATTTAGAACCTTGATTCTGAACTAAAGGTGCCACTTCTCTCCAGAAGAAGGGAAGCCACAAAAATGGTGGTGCTTTTCCAAACTATGCTTGCTTGCATGCTCCAACCCACTCTGCAGGATAGTCTCTATTCACCCCAGCTGATAATCAACTGTCATAATGAGATGTGCTAACAGAAACACATCATTATCCCTCAGGATTGTAGAAGCCAAAAGAGAGAGACTTAGAGATGTGATTTAGAGTACATCTAGGGACAACTGAAGACCTGAGGGTCAAATTCAATTTATGCAAGAGTATTCACCAGCAGAGCATTTGGGGGAGGAAGAGGTGCCATTTATTCCTGATTAAAACTAGACAGACTTTCAGGCAATCTTTTAGAGACACTGTTTCCACCTCAGTTTTGAAAAGTATTAAGTGGCTGAAGTTAACTGATATAAAGGGAAGCTTATAAACAAAATCTAAAAGTATGTTTTTGGAAGCAGTTCTTTTCCAAACAGATGAGGAATACGGAAAACTCAACTGCTAACATAAAGTAATTAAAATAAGCATACCAAATTACAATTTATAGAAATCTGACTGTGGCTCATGAGAACAAGAAAGAAGCAGCTTGCCAACTGCCATTAATCTATTTTAAATGGCTCCTGAGCAGCCAGTCAGTTGCTTGACCTGAGATCTGTGAGGTTTCTGGGATGCTAAAACTAGCAGCAGAACATCCATGGAAAGGATGTGGGCTTAAAAAAACAGAGAAATGATGCTGCCAGCTTCTCAGAATTCAGTTCTTGCCTTTTACCAGAAGCCAGAGTTCTGAAGAGTGCTACCAGTTTAGGCATTATTCTGCCCCTGTCCCTGTAAAAGCAATACCTTCTCACGGAAAGAAATTTGGTATTTCAAGGGAGTGAAAAAAGCATAAACGCCCATCTCCCCTCGTCAGAAGTCTCTGATTTAGTTTAAATGCTATTGTAACATGACTAGAGAACGCCTGAGAAAGTTATGAAGATTCTAATAAGCACCCGTGACTTCCCCAAAGCTGCCAGTGCACCATGCAAAGCCTTACTAGCAGCCAGATCCAGTGCAAGAAAATATAAGACAGTTTTGATATACCCCAAACTTCTTAAAACCTTAATACTTCTGAAATAGGTAAATCCTACACCAAACAACTAGTGCATGTTCCAACAGGTATTATCCACAGTGTGATGCTTACTGTTGCTGTTTAGAATATTGAATAAAGAGCACCTGAATGGTTATAGCATCGGTTTTAATGTTCCATAGTTCTGCCTGAAAACTTCTTCTCCAACCATCAACGTTAACAGTCATAAATCTAATTCCTCCTGTTGGAGTTTGCTATTAAACTACATTCATCTCTCACATAGTGCCACAAAACATTAAACGATAATTCCTTTTTTCCCCTTTAGCTTTGCCATAAAAGAAACACACAAATCACAAAATGATTTCTATAATAATGGGCAACATTAGAATAGAAACAGGTATTAATAAGGTCAAATACTTGCCCTTCCTGTGATTTTTCCTTCTGAGAAATCAGTTCTAAATCTCTGAAAGAGAAAACAATCACAGTTTATGACAATAGACTGGTAAGGAAGACTCACGGTTCAGTCCTTTCTATCTAAAACATGTAAAATCTCAACTTGATAACCTTGATATTAAATATTATTGATGTTATAGTTTAAGATTGTTCAATAAAAAATGTGTGGAACTTCACTGAAAAACAAGACAGATTAAACATACAACTGCTCTGCTCTGTATATGCGCTTACAAAGTCTGAACGCTAATTAAATAGATTTTTCAGTTAGAAAAATTGAAAGTTTCACAGAATCAAGTTAACAGTCAATAAGAAAAAATAAGCAGTGTGGGAAAAAAAGCTCAGAACATTAACATCTGTACTTTAATGTAATGGTTTCATTTAAAGAAAAAAAAGAAATTTAGCTTATTAACATGGAACTGTTCTTACCAATGCTTCTGTAAGAAGTTCTGTTCTGTGCTCTGTAGAAAATTTTAAAGTTTCTGACTTTTTCCCACTGCCTTTACGAAATGTGAGATTGAATTCTGTTCCTTGTCCTTTTCCAACGGGACTGATGCTGCAAATGTCTCCATAAGGCCACTAACAAAAAGAAAAATTCTTCCAACTGATGCTGTATTAAATACTATTTTTACTACTTTAATTTCACAATCACGGATTAAATGAGAAAAATCTTACAAAATAATACAGAGGCCTAGAAGATGTTATATCTTATAGTAATTCCGTAACAAATTCTTTTAAAGGTTTTCAGTTATCAGAGACAACAATAAAAATCCCACCTGTATTCCAATTTTAATGATTAATGACTAATCCAAAGCAATTAAAATACATAAAAGTGAAAAGAAGCGAGGAATAAAATTTTATGATTACCTACAGATCTGTTAAAACAGACAAAAAGGAATCTGTAAAACATTACTAATTTAGAATTAAAAATAAGCTAGAAAATATTTAATTTTGTTTACTTATCCATATTCAAGTTGGTTTTGCCTTTATAAACAGTAATCCTACTTCTATGACAAGTATTTTCCAACCACTGCACTGTGACTTAATTTATGTATGCCTTTATTGCAGTTCCTATAGTCTTTAAAATTATAAAGAACTAATGCACCAATTTACATAAAAGAGATGGCTAAATCAAAAGCAACATATCAAAAAGTTATTATACTTAGAGCCTAGAAAAAAACATTTGTCACCACCCTCTTTTATTTACTTATTTTTGGTACTCGGCATGAAGTATTCTATAAGCGTATCGATCTCTTTCAAAGTTGACTTTTCTACCTAAAATACTGATTTCAAGCCAAGGAAATCATGGGTCATTACCTGGCTTTTAAAATTCAAATGGAGTTCAAAAAATGCCTAACAGCTTCTAACATGATTACCTGATTTGTTACTTCTAAGGTATTGGGATTATATGTAGTAATCGCATGGGTTCCAACTGAAAAGACACGCTTATACCTACAAAGAAAGACAAGTACTTAAATTTAGTCTTAAAGAAACATTTTATAATAAAATATATGATATTAACACAAAAGGAATATTTGAACAAACAGAAATGTATCAGTTGATTAATGTTAACTATAGTTTAGTTTTATATTCTAAAGTGTTATTAAAACCTACCCACCACCACTCACTTTACTGTGAACTAGTGATCCGTAAGTAGAGAAGCAGGACCTATGCAAGCTTGAGTTGTTAGTATACATGAAGTTAAAATACTGCCTGATGATGCCAAGATTCTAAATGGGAAAATTTTATTAAAAACAACAACACTATACACTAATTCTTTAAAAATATGCTTTCAACAAAACCATGATGCAAAGAAAGGAAAAGCTATGGCCTGCAACTGGTCAGTCACAGCAATATTCTGGAATCTTAATAATTTCTACTTAAGTAAGTACCTATTACATTTAAGTGTTGCAATTTTATAGAAGTAGGAAGCCTACACCACAACTGGCAAGTTTCACTTCTCACTTCACTTCATATCTAAGGAGAAAAATCACTTGGATATCAATAATCCTTTAGGAGAGGAATTCATAATGATAAAAATAGAACCTGAATCAGAAAAACTTAAAAATAAAGAATTAGTTCTTTAAACATAAAATACATAAAACATCAGCTAGTCTAAGAAAACACAAAAACAAAATTAAGGATATATAAGAATTTATAATCATAGATACAGAAGAAATAATGATGTAACTCTACACAGATAAATTTGAAGTTACAAATAAATCAATCCCTATATAGAAGAATTTAAGAAAGCTGCAAAGAATTACAACCTACAGAAGCACCACAGCTCAAACAAGAAGATGAACCTTAAAGGAACAGGTAAGTCCCAAGCTTCTTAAGTTGTTCCAAGAAACAGACTAAGGACAGTTCCTCAATTCTTTTAGTGATAACCAAAATCTAGTAAGACAACACAAGAAGAAAAAAAGATACACAACCTATTTTTTTAAATAAATATTAGCAATAAGAATCAAGTAACTCGGGGCGCCTGGGTGGCTCAGTCGGTTAAGCTCTGTCTTCAGCTCAGGTCATGATCCCAGGGTCATGGAATCAAGCCCCACATCAGGTTCCTTACTCAGTGGGGAGTCTGCTTCTCCCTCTGCCTGCCGCTCCCCTTGACTGTACTCTCTCTGTCAAATAAATAAAATCTTAAAAAAAAAAAAAAAAAGAATCAAGTAGCTTATGAAAATAGTAGTACACCATGACCAAAGAAGGTTCATTTTAGGAAAACAGAGTTCAATATTAGAAAAATCTATTAATATAATTGGTCATATTTAATGAAGTATCTATTTGTATTTTAGTTAAGAGATTTTTAAATTACCAAAACTGGATGTTAAACACAATCAAATGCCTTTTTGATATCTACGGAAATCATGTTTTTCTGCTTTAAACTACTAATACTAAAAAGACATACATGCCTTAAACAAATAGCCATTATCAGACTTGAGGGTAACATACTAGAAGGATTTCCACTGAGATCAAGAGAGATCTTTCACAATTTAATTTTTCTATTTCCATTTTTTTCTAATTAGTATATTACATAATAAAAATGATGAAGTTATCTCCATTTGGGGAAAAAAATGACAGATTTTATTAATCTTTACCATATAGTCATTAAAAAAGTACTGCCATATTACAAATATTTTTTTCACATGTCTAAAAAGGAGTGGGAAATGATCAAAAGAATGAAACTACCTTCTTCTAACATAAAAACATTCATTTGCTGCTTTCTAAAGCCAGGTGAGGGTTGAGAGATTGGTGAAGTACATGAGGATTCACCTAAACAGCTAAAAAGTCTCAGAACTTCAGAGGCTTTATCAATTAACAGGGACAAATAAGATCTTGTTGAAGACTGCACAATGAAATCAAAAATCACAAATTCTAACTTTCAGAATCATCTGGAGAGTCAAATATGCCAATTTTTATAATCCTGAAATGAAACTACAGAATTTGTTTATTTTACTTTGGGAGCAAAAGTAGAAGAATTAAATGCCTGAAATGTTTCCAGTGTCAACTAATGTCACATTCAAAGTCTTAAAAGATCTCAGCTAAGAAGATATTCTTTTCAATTCTAAACTAATTTCCTCCACACAACTAAAGACCTTCTAACATCTTTCTCATGTAACTTTGTTGTGTAGATGAGTGCCGTGCAAAAGAACTTTCCAAAAAGATGGAAACGTTCTGTATCTACACTGTCTAATGAGGTAGCCATGAGCCACATGTAGCTACTGAGCACTTGAAATGTGGCTAATGCAAGTGAATTTTAAATTTTATTTATATTTAATTACTTTAAATTTAAAGTCACAGCTGGTTAGTGACTACCATAACTGGAGAGAGCACATTCTAGATCCTTCAGCAAAAGGATCCTGAAGTTAAGTGCCCACTGGGCCCAAAATACTGTCGTCAAGACTAGTAAACTCAGACCTCTCTCTCAGACAAAATACTGGGCTCTACAGCCTCCCTAAGAAGAAAGCTATAAGGAAATTCTTAAGAGAATTCTCTTCTATTCTCCTCTCTCCCCCTTCCATGAGAGCTCCCCTTACCTCTGTCCTCTAGAATGGCCGCTGCACTTTCTTTAAGTATAGAACAAATACTTCTAGGTCATTAAAAATTTACACCTTTACAAGCAGCCCTAAACCTTCAAAGATTACCTGTAAAGCCTCCTTAAATATCAGATTTAGAGATTAAAATCTAAATGATCCCACATGTATGGTATGTTAGTCACAACACTTGCAAACTTAAGATTTTTTTTGTATCTTTTACTAAGTCACTGGTGTCCTAAGTCATAAAGAACAAAGATTCCCTAAGTTCAAGGGGGTACCATGTCTTCATTATCTTGAAATTCTAACTCCTCACACAGGACCCAGCACTGCATACAGCACATGCTCAGTGTTTGTCAAATAGCTAAATAGGCCAATCTATCCAATCATACATCAACATGCATTCAAATCTATGATCTGCTCATTTACTCTTGTTTTTAAAACAGAATATATGTCAGATAGCAACTAATTTCACACTAGTTTTTCAATCTTAACCAGTGTAACATCAGGAAATGACTAAGGTCTTATTTTTATGAAATACTCCCATTTTATTTGCTATCTACAAAGAGAAAATGCCATTTATAAATTATAATTTGCTGTTCTTATGGGTTTGAGATAAATTTGCTGGCTAATTCCTTAAAATTATCATACTAAAAGTTCTTATAAAATATAGCTATATTAAAACCAAGTAACAAAAGGAACAAAGACTAAAGTAAACAAAATGTATGAGAAATTTATGACAGATGATGCCATCTATATAATATGAAGAAATGTAAAGGCAAACACCTTTTCCCCCAACTGAGAAATTAATAATCATTATTGACTTTACTTATTGCACTTGTTTCCATTTTACTCAGCAACTAAAGTCACACAAATCATTAAATGTTGGGAGGGGCGCCTGGGTGGCCAGACTCTTGATATCAGCTCGGGTCATGATCTCAGGGTTGTGAAATCTAGCCCGAATCAGACTCCACACTGGGTGTTGAGTCTGCTTAAGATTCTCTCTCTCCCTCTCCCCCCCCACCTCCCTCTCTCTCTCTCACAACTCTCTCAAAACAGAAAATTCAACATTACTTTCTTTTTGTAAAGTACAGAAAAAGCTTATGTTTACTATAAAATAATGGTTCTCAAATTTCTTGATGTCATAAAACCTTTGTGTATTACTTTTAAAGTTAAGAACCTCCCATCCAAGTACTAACCAGGCCCGACCCTGCTTAGCTCCCGAGATCAGATGAGATCAGGCACATTTAGGGTGGCATGGCTGTAGACTTAAAGTTAAGAACCTCAATCCTTTCAGTAGATAAGTCTATGCAGTGGGCCTCAAATAAGCCAAAAAGATCTAATCAGAGTTGGAAGACAAGCTTTTATGTTACCTAGCCTAATCCCCATAACATACAGCTTGAACCTTTATAGTACCCTGGGCAAAGGTGGCTAGTTTTAATTTTCATTACTGGTGCAAGGGAACTAACTAACTTTCCTTAAGAGTAATTCTTTTTTTTTTTTTTTTCCAGTACTGCAGATACTAACCATTGTTCCTTAGAATTATATCCTTACCCACAAATTTCACCTGCTGGTTCAAGTTCTGTCTTTCAGCTTCTCATAGGATATAATAATTTTTCTGCCAACCAGACTTTCACTTTGAATCCTCTTTCCTAAGCTGAACACCCTAGTTCCTTCGATCATTTTAAAATAAGTTTTGGCTACCAATTTCTAAGAAGCTGTTAGGATTCTCACAGAACCTAGGGTTTTTCTGTTTACTATTAAAAGCTTCACAATCCAGTTATTTGAATTACAATTTTAGTCCACCAAATAATGAAACTAAGGATGACTGCAGTACAAGATTTCTCAAAGAGTTAGGAGATCAATGGTAAGCAATGCTGAAGGAGGCACTACAGCTTACTAATTTAGCCCACCAGCTCTGGAGTCACTACCTGGGTTCGAATACTATCTGGACTATTCACTTTCTATGTATCCTCTGATAATGTGCTTAACCTCTCTAAGCTTCAGTTTCTCCAACTGAAAGATGTGGATAGTATATATATCTATTTCATAATTTGAGGATTAAAAGAAATAATCCATGTAAAGTATTTGTCACTTGCTATTTATAATCAATAAATGTTAGCTATTCTTCTTGCTATTATTCTGAGTAATGGGGGGAGGGGTTCAAAACTCCAGCAGAGTAACTGAATTAATTATAATTAGTACCATTATGCTTCCAGTAACCATAACTGCTAAATCCATACCTAACACATAGAACAAAGTAATGGGCAAAGTGATCATTCCTATGCCTATGATACCAGGATACTCTGATTCTGGTCAAACTCCACTTGAAAGATGAGTTTCACCTGAGATGACTCACATCAGAACTTGTATTCCTCAGAAAAGAGGAAGAAAGAATGTACAGCACATACTCTCTCTGCAATTATCTATCCCAATAACTCAGTAAGAAAATGTCCCGTTTCTTTCAGGGGAACTAAACCACATCCCATGAAAGGTAAGGGCTTAAATTTCATGATGCAAGGTCTGTATTTTTTCCAGCTCAGATAGAGCTGTTTTTAAAAATATTTTTAATTTTTAGGGACACCTGGTTGGCTCAATCGGTTAAGCGGCTGCCTTCGGCCCAGGTCATGATCCCAGGGTCCTGGGATCGAGTCCCACATCGGGCTCCTTGCTCAGCGGGGAACCTGCTTCTCCCTCTCTCTCCCTCTGCTTGTGCTCTCTCTGTCAAATAAATAAAATCTTTAAAAAAAAAAAAAATTTTTTTTTTTTAATTTTTAGAGCAGTTTTAGGTTCACAGCAAGATTATGCCAAAGGTACAGAGACTTCCCAAATACTCCCTGTCCCCACCCATGCACAGCCTCCCTTATTATCAAATTCTCCACCCACCACAGTGGTACATACATTTGTTTAACTGCTGAACCTATACTGACACATCATTTTCAACCCAAGTCCAGTTTACATTAGGGTTCACTCCTGGTGGTGTACATTCTATGGGTCTGGACAAATGTATAAAGGCATGTATCCACCATTACAGTATCATACAGAGTAAGTTTCACTGCCCTAAAAATCCTTTGTGCTCCACCTTTTATCCCTCCCTCCTCCTTAAACCTTGGCAGCTACTCATCTTTTTACTGTCTCCAAAGTTCTGCCTATTCTGCAATGTCATGTAGTTGGAATTATACAATATGCAACCTTTTCAGACTGGCTTCTGTCAGTAATATGCATTTAAGTTTCTTTCATGTCTTTCCTAGCTTGATGGTTGATTTCATTTTGGCACTGAGTAATACTCATCATCTGCATGTACTACAGTTTATCTGTCCATTCACTTACTGACGGACATCCTGGTTGTTTCCAAGTTTTGGTGATTATAAATAAAGGTGCTATAAACATCTGTGTGCAGGTTTTTGTGTGGATGTAATTTTCAACTCTTTTGGGTAAATACTACGGAGTGTGATTGCTGGATCATATGGTAAGAGGATGTTGAGTTTTGTAAGAAACCACCAAACGGTCTTCCAAAGTGGCTATACCATTTTGCATTCCCACCAGCAACGGATGAGAGTTCCCTTTGCTCCACATCCTTGTCAGCATTTGGCGCTGTCAGTGTTCTGGATTTTGGCCAATCCAATAAATGTGAGTAGTATCCCGACATTTGCATTTCCCTGATGACTGATGATGTGAAGCATCTTTTCATATGTTTGTCATCTGTATTTCTACTTTGGTGAGATCTCTGTTAAAGTCTTTGGCTCATTTTTTAATTGGGTTGTTGGTTTTCTTATTGTTGAGTTTTAAGGGTTCTTTGTATACTTTGAATAGTCCTTCATCAAATGTCTTTTACAAATATTTTCTCCCAGCTTGTTTTTACAGTCTCTTGACAGTGTCTTTTGCAGAGAAATTTTTAATTTTAATGAAGTCCAGCCGATCAATTCATTTTTTCATGGGTCACATCTTTGGTGTTGTATATAAAAAGTCATCACCAAACCCAAGAGTCATCTAGGTTTTCTCCCATGTTATCTTTTTTCTTTTTTTTTAAGATTTTATTTATTTATTTGAGAGAGAGAGAATGAGAGACAGCACGAGAGGGAGGAGGGTCAGAGGGAGAAGCAGACTCCCCGCTGAGTGGGGAGACCAATGTGGGACTCGATCCTGGGACTCCAGGATCATGACCTGAGCCGAAGGCAGTCGCTTAACCAACTGAGCCACCCAGGCGCCCTCCCATGTTATCTTTAAGACTTCTGTGTTTCACGTTTAGGTCAGTGACCCATTTTGAGTTAACTTCTGTGAAAAGTGTAAAGTCTGTGCCTAGATTCTTTTTTTTTTTTGCATGTGCATGTCCAGATGAAAAGACTATCTTTGCTCCTGGAGCTTGCTTTTAATACAACACTGTGTGTAAATACAAAATTCCCAAAAAGCAAATGCGTTATTATTTGCACTTCTGGATGAAAAATGTTCAAATCCCAGATTGCCTGATAATAAGCACAAAAAATTATATAAAGAAAACACAAAAACAGTTCAAGATGCACTCATCTGAGGTTTAGAGGCTGGCAGGGTCAAGAGCTAGATCAATAAAGCAAGGGAAAAAACACTCAGGATTTCTAGGATTATCAGAGTTGGTGACATTTGTAAATTCCAGATGGCTAAAGAGAGGAGTATCTCTTCTTTTGCAGGATTCTATTTCTACACATAAGAAAGGTATCAGAAATTTGCCAGCTTCACTTTCAGTTGACTTTCCTCTCAATTTCCTGTATCTAGTCACTACACAGACTGTATATGAATGTCATAAGCATCTGCCATTTAATTCCACAGACTAATTACCATATATCCATCGCAACGTATTAAAATCTAGTGCAGACACTAAAGTGCTACTCTTAAATTCAGAGTATTTGCTACAATTAATGTATGCAAATACCAAAGTGATCCACAGGTAGATTTTATTTGTAATTTCCACCCAGAAAAAACTAAAAACCTACATTTTGAAAATCACCCTAAAGTTTCCCAAAGTGAATCTGCACTTCTGCTTTAACTGAAATATATGCATTCTCCTTCCTATTAGAAATGGCTTGCTTAGGCCAAAAAGGAAACTTTGCTCTTCCATGAAAGAAAAGTGCTTTTTACTCCTGAAATCTATTCGCCCTTCCTGTTCCTTCCAGAGCAAACATATAGTTATGTACTTCGCAAGCGGGAAAATGACAAGCATAGGAGAAAAGGCTACTTTGCCAGCTAAGGAGACTACACTAACCGTGAATAGACCTGAATTATTAAGAGTATGGAGTAGTGGCTGCAAAATGAGACACATGAAAACTATTACAAAGGTAATATGAAATAGGTCACATGAATATCCTCAACAGAAATATGTAAAAGAGGTTATTTTTAATTTAGAACATATCTAAATATATAGACATGTTTAATTTAGACATATATTTTTAACTTAGAAATACATAGAAAGAAAAATATTTCCTCATCTTTGCTGCCACTATCAATGTCATTTTTCTGAATGTTGGGCCTGGGTTAGCAGTATGTATATAGGCATGAAGTCACTTAAAACTGAGGCCCTAAATCCCCAAAATCACATGTAGAATTTGTTGTAAATAGACTTATTTCTAGAGAAAGAATTCAATTAACAACTCTGAAACAATACAGAATTTTTAATGTTAGCCATTTGTTTTTTTGCATTAAGACTGATGAGGAATGCTTTAAAGTTAGATTAGAATTGGCCACATAAAATAGGTAAGTATAATAAAAATTTGAGTGCCACATAATAATTTACATTATTAATGAAATAACTATCACACTCTGGAAATGCAAGATCTTTCAAGAAGGTAAAAGCTTCAAGGTGTGTACATTAAAAACAACAAAATACTGTTGAAAGAAAATTTAAAAGATGTAAATAAATGGAAAGACATCCCACTTTCATGGATCAAGTCTCAATATTGTTATGGTGGCAATACTCCATTTGATCCACACATTTAATAAATTCCCTATCAAAATCCCAGCAGCCTTTTTTGTAAAATTGACCACCTGACTCTAAAATTCGTATGGAGGGGCGCCTGGGTGGCTCAGTTGTTAAGCGTCTGCCTTCGGCTCAGGTCATGATCCCAGGGTCCTGGGATCGAGTCCCACATCGGGCTTCCTGCTCCGCAGGAAGCCTGCTTCTCCCTCTCCCACTCCCCCTGCTTGTGTTCCCTCTCTTGCTGTCTCTCTCTCTGTCAAATAAATAAATAAAATGTTTTAAAAAAATAAAATAAAATTCATACAGAAATGCAAGAGACCCAGAATAGCCCAATCTTGAAAACGAACAAAGTTGGAACCTCAAACTTCCTAGTTTTAAAACAGTACAAAGCTACAGTAATCAAGACAGTATAGCTCTGGCATAAGGTCAGGTATATAGATCAATGGGACAAAACTGGCAGTTCAGAAATAAACCTTTACATTTATGGCCTATTATTTTTGACAAGAGTGCCAAAACAATTCAACGGGGAAAGAATCTTTTCAACAAATGATGCTGGGACAACTGGATATCCACATGCAAAAAGAATGAAGTTGCATCCCTATTTCACACTACAATAAAAATTAACCCAAAATCGAAGCTATAAAATTCTTAGAATATAGGAATAAATCTTTGAGACCTTGGATTAGGTAATGGCTTCTTAGATATGACACCAAAAGCACAAATCACAAAAGAAAAACAAACTGGATTTCATCAAAATCAAAAACCTTGTGCTTCAGGAGATAACCATCAAGAAAGTGAAAAGACAACCCACAAAATAGCAGAAAATATCTGCAAATCATGTATCTGATAAGCAACTTATATTCAGAATATATAATGAACTCCTACAACAATAAAAGGGCAAATAGGGCGCCTGGTGGCTCAGTTGGTTAAGCGACTGCCTTTGGCTCAGGTCATGATCCTGGAGACCCGGGACCAAGTCCCGCATCGGGCTCCCTGCTCGGCAGGGAGTCTGCTTCTCCCTCTGACCTTCCCCCCTCTCATGTGCTCTCTCTCTCTCACTCTCTCAAATAAATAAAATCTTAAAAAAAAAAAAAAAAAGGACAACCCAAATAAAAAATGGATAAATTATTTGAATAGACATTTTGTGAAAAATATACAAATGGCCAACAAACACATAAAAAGATATTCAACATCTTAGTCATCAGGGAAATGCAAATTAAAACCACAACAAGGGGTGCCTGGGTGGCTCAGTCAGTTAAGCACCCAACTGTTAGTTTCAGCTCAGGTCATGATCTCATGGGGTTGTGCGCTGAGCCCTGCCTCAGGCTCTGCACTCAGCAGGAAGTCTGCTTGAAGATGCTCTCCTTCTGTCCCTCCCTCCACTCACGCACATATGTGCCCACTCTCTCTCAAAAGAGATAAATAAATCTTTAAAAAAATAATAAAAATAAAATGACAGAGATACCACTTTATATCCATTAGGGTAGTTAAAATAAGAGAAGAGACAATGACAAGTGTCGGTAAGGATGTGGAGAAAGTGGATTCCTTATACCCTGACAGTAGGATTGCAAAATGCTTTAGCCACTTGGAAAAGCTTGGCTATTCCTCAAAATGTTAAACATAGAGTTACCATGTAACTCTATATAACTCCATACAACATCAATTCCACTCCTAGGTATGTACCCAAGAGACCTGGAAATACACATTCACCCATAAGGTTACACATAGACATTTACAGCAGCATTATTCATAATAGTAAAAAAGTAGAAACAATACCAATCAGTATTTACCAATCAAACAATACCAACAATGGTCCATCAGCTGATGAGTGGATAAACAAAATGTGGTAAATTCATACAATAGAATATTACTTGGCATTAAAAAGAAATGAAATGCACAAGCTACAATAGGATGAACCTTGAAAACGCTATGCTAAGTGAAAGAAGACAATCATGCATCTGACTCTGTTTTGGCTCGGGTCATGATCTCAGGGTCATTGGGATGGAGCCCCATGTTGGACTCTGCACTTAGCAGAGTTTGCTTAAGGTTCTCTTTGCTTAAGATTGCCCCTCCCTCTGTGTTCGTGTGCACGTGCGCTACCTCGCTCAAAATAAACAAATCTAAAAAAAAAGCTAATCTTGTGACAGAAAGTAGATTAGTGGCTGCCAGATGCTGAGAAGATAGGGAAAAAGGGAAGTAATTGCTAATATTATTAGAGAAGATTTTGGGGAAGGTGATGAAAGGGCTCCAAAAATGGTTAGTGTCCACTACTCTATTGAATATATTAAAAACCACTAATGGTACACTTTAAAAAGGTGAATTTTATATTATGAAAATTTTATCTTAATAAGGATGTTATAAAACAAAACAAAAAAGTTTCAAGGTGTCAATGATGGAGGCAAGGAATCGTGCTGAGAGCAAATAAACAGTTCTGCTCCAAATTACTACAGAAGGTAAAGAAAGAGGATTGTCTTAAGTCTTAGTCACAACTTTCCTAGAACATCAAAAAAAAACTTCTCCAGATACCACAATTACTGACAAGCTCACAAAACAAAAAGTGTTCAGTAACCTTATTCTTTAGAATTATTGTTTCACTATGCTATACTTGTATTAAAAATAGAAGTTAGAGTATGATGATCAGAGCAACCTACCACTTGAGGAAAAAATAAAAATAATTTCAATACACAATCTTTTTTAAGGCTGATTCAAAGAACTAAAGAGACTCACACTACCCTGGGTATGTTAATTTTCTAACTTTGCTCAATGAAATTAAATGAAGAAAAAATTTCAAGAGAAATATTCTACAACTATAACAGTTATGCTCCCTAATTTAGGAGCTCGTACACTCTATCTTTCAAAATTATAGTCAGTTTGCTAACGCAAACCAGAAACACTACAGAATTCAGATGTTGCACCATTCTAAGAAGTTACTACACTATTACCTAAAAGATGAAAAGTTCAGAAAAAGATCCAAAGTTACTGGCTTTGTGTATGTGGCATGGTTTATCTGAGGCCTGATTTGGAATAATGTGGTCACCTATTTGTCGAAGTGTGGGACACTCATTTTACTTATTACTACTTAAAAGGATTAGACAGGAAACTTTTTTTTGGTAATGATCAACAGGTGCCATCCACTGAATACTCAATGTATTTAGGCATGATTTTAAAACCTTCACATGCTCCATGTCACTTCATTTAGTCCTCACAGCAATCTGAGGGGTAGGAATTATCACCGGTTTTACAAAAAGGAAACAGAAGCATCAACATCTGGGTCTGACCAGGCAGCCTACTAAAAAATGTCACTTCCTCTCCCAAGGAAAAAATAAGAGCAAACCCAATTTTTTTAAATTCATTATAGGACTAAAGAAAGATTATAAAAACACTATTAGCATATTTCTCTGACTGGCAAATCGACACAAAAATGTAGCCATCACACACAGGTTAGTCTCCCGGCAATAAAGCTATGGAATTAATACTCTGCCACTACTATATAATCCAATCATTAACTGACAACATCAAAGAAGGTAGACAGATGGTCTGTTTTCCTTTTGTTACTTTTAATTATTACCAATTCTTACCTAACACAGACAGAAAACCAGAAATGTCAAAAGAAAAAAAGAACAATAATTTATTCCAAGTGTAGGATTTGCATTTAAAATATGCACATATGCTTTTCAGAAGAGAAGGGCTAAATGGCAAAAGTGAGCTGTGTGGTACTACTCAAGATATTGAAAATTATGCTTAAAATGATACTTCACAGAGGCACAGAAAAATAAAACCAACAGAAATACTTACTTTCCCCTCCATGAATGTTTTGTTGTGTAGAAACATGCCAAATCCTTGTTCTCCCTAATTATGTTCATTTTGTGCTGAAACCTAAAAGATAAAAATATGGCTGAATTTAGTACAGTTATCCTTCGAGTTTTTCCTGACTCTCCCATACCATACTTTCAGAGCTTGCCATGTAGTACCGATTTTAAGGCACAGATTCTTCTACAAGACCACAGGTTTTAAGGAACAGGCAGTGGTCTGTTCACGTCTCTCTCACATACTTTAGCGCACCATATTGTGATTGCTCCCCTCCACTACACAGGGTTTCTTGAGGACAAGAATTGCCCTCAACATCCCAAGAGTAAAGAATCTAATAAAAAATGTTCATGTAAATGAATCTTTAAATCTCACATTACCAAACAATGCCCTTGCACAATATGGGCACCTAAAAATGTCTGCCAAGTATCAAATCAATTCCAAAAGGTTTTTGAGTTACTAAGAGCCAGCTGTTCTGTTGTCACTGTCACTTTAAGGAGACCCACCGTAAATACAATTTAACTTAAAAATAACAATATTTTCATTACAAAAGTAATGCATGTCCACAGTAAAAAATCTAAAATGTTCATAATGCAAATCCTAGCATCTAAAGATAATCATTCTAGCCTCCCTTCTTCTATTTAGAATAGGCTTTTTAAATTTTTATTTTATTTTATTTATTTATTTGAGAGAGAGCACAAGCAGGGGGAGAGGCAGAGGGAGAAGCAGACTCCCTGCTGAGCAGGGAGCCCGACATGGGGCTCAATCCCAGGGTGCTGGGATCGAGCCCCGCATCGGACTCCCTGCTCAGCGGGAAGCCTGCTTCTTCCTCTCCCACTCCCCCTGCTTGTGTTCCCTCTCTTGCTGTGTCTCTCTCTGTCAAATACATAAATAATTTCTTTCAGGGCTGGTTAAAAAATAAATAAATAAATAAATAAAAATAAAACAAAATTGAGATTGTCAATTGTACTGCTTAAGCCCATTTTCACACAATTTTAACCTTCTTCTACAGAACCTTCTATGGAATTAAATATTCTTTAAAAAAGTAATTTTTTAAGGCCATATGGTATTCCATTGGATGAATATACTAGAACAATGCTACTTATAGTGTAATCACAAGCATCAAGCTAAGTACAGAAATTGACAGTAAGTGTTTAGAAACCTAAAAAGTTTGGTGAGTGAACTCTTCTGGCTGAAGAGTACATAGACCAAACAGTTCAGGACTCTAAACTTGTGTGATGGATCACATGGTAATAGCTTCCTACCAGCTTCATGCAGAGGGACCATGTTGTCATATTTTAAAATTAGTCTACTGACTGTAACCCAGAAGTGTATGAAATCCAGAACCCACTTAACTTCATGAAAAAAATTTAAATTTAGCTAACTGTACAGGATAAATTATTGGAACTATTTACTAAGGAAAAGACTGATCAAATAAATAAATAAAATCTTTAAAAAAATAAATAAATAAATTTTGAAAATACTACATAATTTGCTTCATACTGCATAAAAGTTAAAATGAATATGGTCATGTACTTCTTCTTATGTGACTTGACCATCTCTCCCTGCCCTTAATTAGAAATGTACTTTTAAAAATACTGGATACAGGGCGCCTGGGTGGCTCAGTTGGTTAAGCGACTGCCTTCGGCTCAGGTCATGATCCTGGAGTCCCGGGATCAAGTCCCGCATCGGGCTCCCTGCTCGGCAGGGAGCCTGCTTCTGCCTCTGACCCTCCCCCCTCTCATGTGCTCTCTCTCTCTCATTCTGTCTCAAATAAATAAATAAAATCTTTAAAAAAAAAATAAATAAAAATACTGGATACATACCAAGTGTTAATGCACACTAAATAGCTAGAATTATATGGTTCCAAACATATTATGGTTCACACCGGTCTAATTTTTTTTTTATTCAGCATTCTTTTTTTTTTTTTTAAGATTTTATTTATTTATTTGAGAGAGAGAGAATGAGAGACAGAGAGCACGAGAGGGAAGAGGGCAGAGGGAGAAGCAGACCCCCTGCTGAGCAGGGAGCCCGATGTGGGACTCGATCCCGGGACTCCAGGATCATGACCTGAGCCGAAGGCAGTCGCTTAACCAACTGAGCCACCCAGGCGCCCTATTCAGCATTCTTTTAATAACTTGAATAAAACTAATTTCATTCAAAAAAAAAAACACTTTGTAACAGCTTTTTAAGATACAATTCACACACCATAGAATTCACCCTTTTTAGGTGTACAATTCAGGGGTTTTTAGTATATTCAGAGTTCTACAACCAATGTTGTTTTTAGAACATTTTTATGCCCCCCCAAAAGAAACCCTGTTAGCAGTCACTCCTCATTCCCACTCACTCCCAGCACCTGGCAACCACTTACCTACTTTCTGTCACTATGGATTTGCCTATTTTAGACATCTCATATAAATGAGTCATACGAAATGTGGTCTCTGTGACTGCCTTCTTTCACTTAGCATGACATTATCAAAGTTCATCCACACTCTGGCATGGATTAGTTTCCTTCTATTGTATAGATATACCACATTCTGTTTGTTTATCAGTTAATGGACATTTGTGTTGTTTCTATTTTCTTGCTATTATGAATCATGCTGCTATATACATTTGTATGAACATGTTTTTATTTCTGAGTATACCTGCACAGCAAAAACATTTTAAAAGACACTGCTATTTTGAAATTGCTTTCTTCATTTTTACTACTTGTTTTTGTATTAGCAAAGTGGCAAAGGCCTCTATACTCTACGTAGAACACTCTTCCCCTAGATACCTACATGGCTCACATGTCCTTCAAATCTGTATTCAAATGTCACTTTTATAATGAGGCCTACCCTAACTATCCTGTTATAAATTGTAATCACTCTCCTCATTCTACACCTTCAATTCCCTCTGACTCCTGCTCATTTTTCCTCTATGGCACCTTTCACTTTCTAACGTGCAATTTATTATCCATCTAATCCTGCTACCATATCCAGAGAGAAGCATTTCTGCCTATTAAGCTCATTAACGTGTGTGTGTGTGTGTGTGTGTGTGTGTGTGTGTATACCCAGAGCCTACAAGAGTTCCTGACACAAAACAGGTGCTCAGTAAGTATTTGAGTGAATGAATGAAATGCAGCAACCCCACGGGAAATTCTGATGTCCACTTTAAACTTCATGTTCTAACAAGTACTCATAAATAAGGTTTTGTCAAATCATCTGGAAAAGCATCAACTCATGCTCTGAGGAATAAGAGAACCACAAGTAACAGCAAGGTTAGGGAAATCTTAGAAAGGAAATTACAGTCAACTGACATCTTCCTACTAGTATGTTATGGAGACAGCTAAATATAGTCCTGACAGTTGGTGCATTTTGTTTTTTTCCTGGATTGTGTATCTGAGATGAAACAGGCAGCCAACTAAGACTTATTAAAACCAGCAAACATTTTTCCTGCCTTCTAAATCATTTGCAGTAAATGATGTTGCTGAAAAGAAACTTAGGTAGGATCTCTGAAAATATGCCAAAATAGTGAAAAATACAGGTCTACAGATGTTATCTTTCCCTTATATACTACGACTGAAGATTGGAATAAGGGAATAAGAAAGGAGGACAGAAAAGGTGATGGCCGATACTAAAGAGTGGAGTTTGGATTGCTAGTCCATAACTTAAGATACCTGAATGACAGACTCTGTACCAAGGCCTATCTTAGAAAACTGACAAAAAATGTACTTGAGTGAAGAGTGACTGATATCATTAAGGGACTTTAAATTTAAAATGGAAGTAAGGGAAAAATAATAGAGACTTTAAAATGATAGCCCCAAAGAACTTAGAGCATGACCCGGGGGGAATCCTAAAGATGACTTCATAGGTATCACTGATTTAGGGGAATACGTAACCCAAACAGATCTTTTAGGAGGGGAATTTTAAAAAGTTTACATCAAGAAGGCTTTTCTACAACTTTCCGAAGACCTAGGAACTTGGTGGTGATGAAAGCACCAGACTCCAGAGAGTTCTTAGGTTAGGATAGATAAAAGGAGAAAGGGAGAGAAGATCTAACACACACATTAATATAAAATTAAACTACTAGAAGATATATAAATGGCCAACAGGTATATGAAAAGATGTTCAATATCACTATCAGAGAAATGCAACTCAAAAGAACAAGAGGGGGTGCCTGGCTGGCTCAGTCGATGGAGCATGCAAATCTTGATCTCGGGATTTTGAGTTTAAGCCCCGCGTGTGGAGATTGCCTAAAAATAATAAATAAGTAAAATCTGGGGCGCCTGGGTGGCTCAGTCGTTAAGCGTCTGCCTTCGGCTCAGGTCATGATCCCAGGGTCCTGGGATCGAGCCCCACATCGGGCTCTCTGCTCAGTGAGAAGCCTGCTTTTCCCTCACCCTCTGCCTGCCGCTCTGCCTACTTGTGCTCTCTCTCTGTCAAATAAATAGATAAAATCTTAAAAAAAAAAAATTAATTAAAAAAATAAATAAGTAAAATCTGAAAAAAAAAGGGGGGGGGCATGAGATATTACCTCACACCTGTTACAATGGTTATTATCAAAACAAAAGAAAACCCCAAAAGACAACATGTTTTGGCAAGGATGTAGAGAAACTGAATATTGTTAGTGGGAATGTAAAATGGTGTAAGCAGTATGGAAAACAGTATGGAAATTCCTAAAAATTAAAAATAGAACTACCATATGATCCAGCAATCAAACTTCCAGGTATTTATCCAAAAGAACTGAAATTAGGATCTTGAAGAGCCAACACTCCCATGTTGATTGCAGCATTTTCTATAAGAGCCAAGATGCGGAAACAACTTCAAGTCCATCAACGGATGAATGAATAAAAAAAAATGTGGCATACACATACAATGGAGTATTATTCAGCCTTAAAAAAGGAAACCTTGCAATATGCAACATGGGTGACCTTTGGGGGACATGATGCTAAGTTAAATAAGTCAGTCACAGAAGGACAAATACTGCATGACTCCATGCAGTATTATATGAGTTATCTAAAATAGTCAAACTCATAGAAACAGAGAGAAGAATGGTGGTTGCCAGGAACTGGGGTGCAGTGGAAAGGGGGAGTTGCTAATCAATGGGTATCAAGTTTCGGCTGTGCAAGATAATTAAGTTCCAGAGATGTGCTATACTGCATGGTGCCTATAGTTAACAATACGGTACTGCACACTTAAAAATCTGTTAAGAGGACAGATCTCATGTTGTGTTCTTACCACAATAAAATAAAATTTAAGAAAATTTTAAAGTAAACTACTGATTACCTGGCCTGATAGAAATACTGATGCAGATAATCATGATGACAGAAAAATACAATATAAGATTAAAGAAGTACTTCAGCACTCTAGACATCAGTAGAAGTTCCTATGGCCAAAATCGGCACACCTGACAATTATCTCTAATATTTTAGGAAGCAACAAGTGATACTGCTATTGTGCATCCAATCCTGAATAACCACCACCAAAAAAGGCTAGTATAATGGAAGTGTTTTTTTTTGGAAGAGAAGTACTCCTTTATCTGAAAAGCTTGCCTTCAGCCATGTTATATATAGGCAGGTATATTTGAGAGGTAAGAGAGGGAGGAGATACTCACCTACATAGCCAAATAAGGGGATAATTCAGTGCTATGTATTGCTAGTGTCTGCATAGCCTCATAATGTAAATCAGGATAACCCTTTTTTATTTTGAGCCCTCAGTAAAGATTACCCTGAAATTGGGGAGGCATGGTGACTCTAATAAAAAGATTTAAGACATGTCCTGAAAACAAGGTCCATTGAGTATTCATCACGTGTTAATGATTAGACCAGGCCTTGACTATGCATTTATCTATCTACCTCATTTTGTCTCCATAACACCACCATGGTACAGATATGATGATTCCCATTTTATTGACAAGAAAACTTAGAGAATTTATATCACTTCTCCCTGGTCACACAGCTGGTAAGGAGTTGGGCCAGACTGTGGACTCAATCTACTTAACTCTACACTCTATTTAACCTAAGCAGTAAAACCTTCCCTCAAATTTAGGAACTCAAAATAAATTCATTCTGACCATGTAATTACAGATGTATCATTTGACAGTACATTCCTGGATTAATTTAGAACTATTCCAATTATTACCTTCACACAATTTCAAACAATGAAACAAACTGCCATACTCAACACAAGGCAAAAGAAATAAAAGAAAAAGTAAAGCGGGGCGCCTGGGTGGCTCAGTTGGTTAAGCGACTGCCTTCGGCTCAGGTCATGATCCTGGAGTCCCGGGATCGAGTCCCGCATCGGGCTCCCTGCTCGGCAGGGAGTCTGCTTCTCCCTCGGACCCTCCCCCCTCTCATGTGCTCTCTTTCTCATTCTCTCTCTCTCAAATAAATAAATAAAATCTTTAGGAAAAAAAAAAAAAGAAAAAGGAAAGCTCCAAGGCTGAATATTTCTGTCTATAGATAAGCTTTAAAAATTTTTTAAACGGGGTGCCTGGGTGGCTCAGTGGGTTGAATGTCTGCATTCAGCTCAGGTCATGATCCTGGGGTTCTGGGATTGAGCCCCGAATCAAGCTCCTTGCTCAGCAGAGAGCCTGCTTCTCCCTCTCCTTCTCTCTCTCCATCAATAAATAAGTAAATAAATAAATATCTAAAAAAAAAGGCTAAAAAAATTTTTTTTAAATGAACTGTTCAAAACAAACATGACAGAAATTTCCTACGAATATAGGATTCCAAGATAGTCTTTAAGGAGCTCAGTAACAGAAAAATACTATTTTAACTAACACCTGAACTTTTAAAATAACCGGATTAATGAGATCTGAGGCTGGGACCTACTTCTCAACAGTGTAATATTAACCTCTCCAAATTATCAGGTAAAGCTATTTTATATTGTCAAAACCTCAACCACTTTGTGATGCAGTCATTTAATCTAATAAAAAGGCAACTGGTCTGGAAACTGCACTAACTCTTTTAGACCATGAGGATACTCCTGGACACACAAATAACGCACTAGTGGATAATGGCAATACACAAATATCAGAAAAATGCAGAAGAAATAGGATAAGAATATTCTGTACGGACTACGTATCATTCAAAGTGAGACTTGGAAGAACTTCAAGAGAACCACTGGAAAATGAGTGAAGGCAAGTCTGGGGTTCCTCCAAGCACAGCGTTCAAGTGATGATTTAATCTTGTAACACAACCTTGAAATAGCTCCCTGTAGCACAGATACCAGACCACACTAAATGTAACTAACGACTAGCACAAAAAGCTATATACACCCTAGTTTTAATTTCAATCTATCATCAAGGTAAGTAAGGGTGGCAAATTATTAAAATGTTACGTATGGTTGAAGGCAGATTAGTAATAACTGCCATTTACTGACTGCATGACCTTGAAGAAAAGCTTCCTAAACTTCTCAGAATCACGGTTCATCTATGAAAGAGAGAGAACAGTATTTGTAGCAAAAGGCTTTGGTGAGGACTAAATGAGATAAAGGGGGAGTGTGACGCTTGGCTCAGAATAAGCACTCAAAAATAGTAACTGCAATCAATAGTTATTACTGTACTTTAAACATACTACCCTAGATATGAAATAGTTGTTTCATATCTACGATTGATTACCTCTCTTTCAGGCTTACAAGGCCCTGTATCTCTCTTAAGGTGTCTCAGGTGGGAAAGTTAAAATTTTTAAATTACTTAATCTTAAATCTTTTATCTTTTAATTTCAATCCTTGTACTATTTATTCAATGTATATCACCAAAGAATATCAGCTAGGATTTCTACCTTCAAAAGTATAGTGTTTTATTGCTTTAATCGGTATTCAGTTTTCACCTGCTCATTCAAAAATAACTATAGCAATATATATTTCTTAAGCTGGGTTGAATTATGAGGGTGTCATTATTTTATTATCCATTGTTATTTTATTCCTTACAATTTATCTTACCTAAAAAGGTTTTTATTTTATTTTTTTATTTATTTTATTTTTTTAAAGATTTTATTTTATTTATATGACAGAGAGAGACAGCAAGAACAGGAACACAAGCAGGGGGAATGGGAGAGGGAGAAGCAGGCCTCCCGCCGAGCAGGGAGCCCGATGCGGGGCTCGATCCCAGGACCCTGGGATCATGACCTGAGCCGAAGGCAGACGCTTAACGACTGAGCCACCCAGGCGCCCCGGTTTTTTTTTTTTTTTTTTAAAGATTTTATTTATTCATTTGACACAGACACAGCAAGAACAGGAACACAAGCAGGCCGAGTGGGAGAGGGAGAAGAAGGCTTCCCGCCGAGCAGAGAGCCCGATGCGGGGCTCAATCCCAGGACCCCGGGTTCATGACCTGAGCTGAAGGCAGACGCTTAACGACTGAGCCACCCAGGTGCCCCACCTAAAAAGGTTTTTAAAAGAAATAAATAAGGGCACCTGGGTGGCTCAGTCAGTCAAGTCCGACTCTTCATTTCAGCTCAGGTCATGATCTCAGAGTCATGGGATAGAGCCCTACTTCAGGCTCTGCACGGGGGCGTGGAGCCTGCTTGGGATTCTCCCTCTCCCTCTGCCCCTCCCCCACAACTTGTGCACATTTCTGCTCGCGTACACACCTGCTTTCTCAAAAATAAATGAATAAATAAGTGAAATTTAAAAAACAAAAAGGAATAAATACATGAGACAGGTTAAGGTAATCATGATAGATGAAATATTTAAAAATTATCTTAAGTCAGCTATAACCTGACATTTAAGCTTCTCTTTATTTCAACTTTTTCCTATAAAATACTATCATTTTTCAAGTCAATGTTACTTACTACATTTTAAATCCCCTACTTACGCATTTGGAATTTCACTTGTTAGAAGTATCTCTTTACATGAAACCAACATAATATTTTTAAATTTGTTGATATCTACAAATTAACTATGGTTTGAGAAACTTTTGGAAAAAAGAACTTCACTCCCTACAAATAATCTATGGTCCATTTAATATTTATGTATTTCTCCATTAATATTTACATATTTCTTTAATAAGCTCCAAAAGTGTTTCTAAAATTGTTGCTCATAGACAAAAACTCTTAGGCAACCATAATTTCCATTAATAGTGATGAAAAATATGCAAAACTTCTAGTATCAAGCAGCTCAAGCATCAAGCAGGTAACAGCAATAACAGTCATTTATAGGCACATTCTCTAAATAGCAATGAACTGTCCAACTAAAAAAATGTAAAACTTGTTGGATGAGATCTTGGTAGCAGCTGCATCAACACTTGCCACCCTGCCAGTTGTTAAGACGTACTCAAGTTAACAAGAATTTATCTGTTCAAACTCATTATTGCTTAAATTTCATCTCCTTCGGGGCACCTGGGTGGCTCAGTCGGTTAAGTGTCTGCCTCTGGCTCAGGTCATGATCCTGGGGTCCTGGGATGGAACACTGTGTCGGGCTCCCTGCTCAGCAGGGAATCTGCTTCTCATCACTCCCCACCCCTTGCCCCCGTGCGCGCGCTCTCTCACGAGCACTCCGCTTGCTCTCTCTCAAGTAAATAAATAAAATCTAAAGAAAAATAATTCATCTCCTTCATTCCTGCAATAGTGTCCCACTTCAAATTCTCAAAGACCTACCCTTTTTTTGATGAGCAAAACACAAATTTACATATTCTTTGTAACTAAATCACACAGAAAGCATCTCCAATTTTTTAAGTTGGCTTCACCTGTTTTCGTTCCATACCTTATTACTGTACCACCAACAGAGCTTTTTTGCAACTTCGCAGTTTGTTCTTTTGAGAGAATTGTTCCAGGGGTTAAAAAGTCAAATTCAGGGCAACACAGGCATTTTGGCTAGATTCACCCTATTCAGTGAATTCCCTTGCTTCATGCTTTCGAACATTTAATGTTCTCACATTCTCTAATTTATTACTGGCAGTAAAACTGCAATCCATTTAAGACCATTTATGAATAAAATGAGACCGATCTTTCAGAAGATACGATTTTGACACAAAACCACAGGATTTGAGAGTCCACTAAGCAGAAGCCTACACCAAATTGATACTAAGAACAAAAAACAGATTGAATGGCCTCAACACCACAGACACCCAGACAGATTATAGCCAAGCTGTAAGCAAAGAATCTGCACACAGAGCAAAACTAAGTGTATGTGCAAGTCTTGGGTTTAAGTAAAAACAGAGCCCTCATTTATCCAGAGATGAATGTGTATACTCAGAAAAATACAGATCTTCCTTGACTTACTATGGTGTTACCTCCTGATAAACCCACTGTAAGCTGAAAATGCATTTAATACACAACTTACCAGTCATCATAGTTTAGCCTAACCTACCTTAAATGTGCTCAGAACACATTAGCCTATAGTTGGGCAAAATCATCTAATACAATGCCTATTTTATAACAAAGTATTGAGTAGCACATGTGATTTACTGAATACTGTACTGAAAGTGAAAAACAGAATGGTTCTAAACCTATCAGTTGTTCCCCCTTGTGACTGCATGGCTGAATGGGAGCTGCGGCTCGCTGCCACTGCCCGTGGTCACGAGAGTAGGATACCGCATAGCGCTAGCCTGGGAAGATATCAAAACTCAACACTCAAAGTATGGTTTCTACTGAATGCATACCACTTTCACACCATCATAGAGTTGAAAGATTTTAAGTTAAGGTATCATTAAGTTGGGGACCATATGTGATACACTAGTGAATAAATGAAGGAAATGGCTTTAATAAACGCTATTTGCCTTTAAAGCACATTTTGCATGACCCACCGAGACTAATTTTTACACAATTAAAACAACTTGGAGAGAGCAGATGAGATACTAATTTTTACACTTTGAGTCTGTAACAAAGAATTCTGCTCTCAAATAATGAATTAAAAACATGAGTTTGTCCTGAAATGCATTAAAAAATAAGATGGATAGGGGTGCCTGGGTGGCTCAGATGGTTAGGCATCTGCCTTGGGCTCAGGTCATGATCTCAGGGTCCTGGGATCGAGCCCCGCATCGGGCTCCCTGCTCAGCGGGAAGCCTGCTTCTCCCTCTCCCTCTACTGCTCCCCCTGCTTGCACTCTCTATCATATAAATAAAATATTTAAAAAAAATAAGATGGATAGAAAGATGGATATATGATAAAGCAACTAGTAAATGTTAATGTGAAAATCTTGGAGATGAGTATACGAGTATGTATGTAATGTAAAGTTCTCTCAACTTGGCTGTAGATGAAAAATTTGTGGGGAGAATTGCATTTACCTTTATTTTCTGACCAAGCTCGCCCATAGAAATGCTGTTTTTCTGCTACACTGTGACACTACACCTGAAAATATGGTATAGGTCACATGACAGGAACTAATTTATTTTTTTTTAAAGATTTTTATTTATTTATTTAATTGAGAGAGAGAGAGAGAGAGAGAGAGACAGCGAGAGAGGGAACATAAGCAGGGGGAGTGGGAGAGGGAGAAGGAGGCTTCCCGCTGAGCAGAGAGCCTGATGCGGGGCTCGATCCCAGGACCTGAGATCATGACCTGAGCCGAAGGCAGTTGCTTAACCAACTGAGCCACCCAGGTGCCCCATACTGGAACTAATTTATTAACTTAATATTTCCTCATACAACTATATCCTATTAAAAATGCAGGGGGAAGGAGACCACTGCTAAGGCAAAGGCTCATCTTGAGTAATAACCAAAGAGAGAATCCCTTAATACTAGCTTTTTAAAGGCCTACATTTATTTGTAACTGGATTCAAAATCTGAGTGAATTACATCACTTGGCTACTTGTTTCAAATAAAAGGTAAAAATATAAATAGTTAACGTTCCAATTTTAGATGTGCTGCTGAAGCGAGCACAAAATATAAACAGTTAATGGAACATTAATTTTTACCCAGATTAAAAAGTTACAACTAGACTGTCTTAGAATGTGCTGTGTATGGGGGAAACTGATATGAACTTTAACCTTTTTTAATTTTTAATTTTTTTTTTTAAAGATTTTATTTATTTGCCAGAGACACAGTGAGAAAGGGAACACAAGCAGGGGGAGTGGGAGAGGGAGAAGCAGGCCTCCCGCTGAGCAGGGAGCCTGACGTGGGGCTCGATCCCAGGACCCTGGGACCATGACCTGAGCCGAAGGCAGATGCCTAATGACTGAGCCACCCAGGCGCCCCTTCTTTTTTAATTTTTAATTTTCAGCTTCATGTTTTAATATATAACACAAGTAGAGGCAAAAGCATTTCCTTCTAAATAAGTAACAAATCAGTATGTGTAATGTGTATAATAGCTACTGTACAGGGGTCTTTTTTTTTTAAGATTTTATTTATTCATTTGAGAGAGAGAGAGAGCACAAGCAGGGGGAGAGGCAGAGGGAGAAGCAGACTCCCCGCTGAGCTGGGAGCCTGACATGGGGCTCTATCCCAGGACCTGGAGATCATGACCCCAGCCAAAGGCAGACGCCCAACCATCTGAGCCACCCAGGCGCCCGTGTACAGGGGTCTTCAAACAGCTTATAAAGGGGCGCCTGGGTGGCTCAGTCATTAGGGGTCTGCCTTCAGCTTAGTGGGGAGTCTGCTTCTCCCTCTACCCCTCCCCTTGCTCATGCTCCTGCTCACTCAAATAAAATCTTTTTAAAAAAATAAATATACAGCTTATAAAACAGATCACAAAGTAAGGTTTTAATACATCCTACCTTAGCTTTCTAAAAGCGCTGAAGAATCCACGAACTCCAGAGATAAATGTGGTTGGAGAAGAAATCCAGTAGTACGGTCAAATTTCAGTTGACAATCTTATCTCCAAATAACTGCCCAGAAGTTATAATATTGAAACCTTTACCTTGTCTGCCACATCAAAATGAACTTTAAATACTTCTACCACCACAGGGTAGGGCAAAATAATCTAAGATCCATCTCCCCATTCTTTAAAAATCCGTTCCTTTCCAATTAGAAATCAGATATATATTCATGAAATAAAAGGGCAAGGGAAACTCAAAAGCAACCCCTAAATCTGAAGAAACACTTTTAATAGTATCTTAATTGGGGGAGGGGCAAGCATAAATATCACAGTAGTTAATTTTGTTGGCCATTCCTATGCAATATAAATATTGAAAAAAAATACGTCTTTACATTTTAATCACATGTATGCTGATGTCATCTGAGGGAATAATTCTTCTCACAAAATAGACCTCTAGCTGTTGTAACAAAAAGTTTTTTTCTAAGAAAGATGCATGATTATGACTCTCCTTTCCAAAACTTAAAAACAAAAAAAAACAAAACTTAAAAACAGCCCTGAATATTCACCTAAAAAACCCAAACAAATGTGTTCATTTAAGCAATCCTATGGAATCGATGCTAATGATCATTTAGTTTGTACACATTCCTGAAAATTTTTAGACCTAATTTCTATTTTATCTTTGAAGCTAACTTGGCTCTGCAAGAACAAAATGTACTAGTTCAATAAGCTCTTCTTTAGCTCACGAACAGGTACTAAATAATCTTCCTCTATTACACTAAATAGACCCTAATAGGTAAGAGATTTTTTTTTTTAAAGATTTTATTTATTTATTTGAGAGAGAGAGAATGAGAGAGAGAGAGCACGAGAGGGAAGAGGGTCAGAGGAAGCAGCAGACTCCCTGCTGAGCAGGGAGCCTGATGCGGGACTCATCCCGGGACTCCAGGATCATGACCTGAGCCGAAGGCAGTCGCCCAACCAACTGAGCCACCCAGGCGCCCGGTAAGAGATTTTCAATTGCCATGTTTTAACTTGTTGCTGTTTTTTCTATCACTGTAGTGAATGCATAATGGAGGACTAAATTTCCTAAGCATATTACAAATTCTTCTTAGAGGAAGTTTTATAGTAAGCATCCTAATAGGCAAACACACTATTAAAAGACAAGGAGCTTAGGCTACTACAATTTCCCTTTCACCCAACACAAAACAGCAACATGTAGGTTTCTCCTTTGGCTCTTTCTGAAATATCCCTGTTATTCCTAACTCTGCCATAGTTCTTCAGATCTTACAGAACACCTCAAATCTACCAGTTAACTAAAAAAAAAGGGAAAATTACACTTTTAAAATTAAACCCAGCACATCTACGGTTGGGGGAGGGAATGGCTTTATCTACTCTTAAGATTTGGTAAACATCCAAAATACATTCTGTATCTTAACTAGAAGTTTGAGGGGGAAAGAAACCTCATAGCACTAGATGACTAAGGAATACATGTCTGAAATCCATGTATAAGAATTTAAATTTTACTATAATTAGCATAGGATTTATGAAATATTAGGGGAAGTCTCCTATATTCATAACCTTATCAATCCTTCATGTTCTGGCAACTATACTTGACAAAATTAAAACATTTAAGGGGCGCCTGGGTGGCTCAGTCATTAAGCACCTGCCTTTGGCTCAGGTCATGATCTCAGGCTCCTGGGATCAAGCCCCACATCGGGCTTTCTGCTCAGCAGGAAGCCTGCTTCTCCCTCTCCCACTCCCCCTTTTTGTGTTCCCTCTCTCGCTGTCTCTGTCAAATAAATAAATAAAATCTTTAAAAAAAATTTAAGTAATTATTTTAGATTGCTTTGGGGTTTTGTTTTAGATCTGTTCATCACAGATCAAATTTTTACTCATCAACTTCATAGAGGCATCACCAATGGCCATGCGCTAAAAATGTGAACACCGCTTAGGCAGTTTGGTCTACTTCTAAGGGCAACTTAGAACGCTGCAACAATAAAATCCCATTGAATGTAGACTTCGTTGTTTTATTTTTTTAAGATTTATCTGAGGGGCTCCTGGGTGGCTCAGTTGGTTGAGCGACTGCCTTTGGCTCTGATCATGATCCTGGAGTCCTGGGATCGAGTCCCGCATCGGGGTCCCTGCTCCGTGGGGAGTCTGCGTCTCCCTCTGACCCTCCCCCCTCTCATGTACACTCTTTCTCTCATTCTCGCTCTCTCAAATAAATAAATAATCTTAAAAAAAAAAGATTTGAGAGAGAGAGCGCACGCGCACGCACACACACAAGCAGGGGGGAGGGAGAGGCAGAGGGAGAAGCAAGACTCCCTACTAAGCAAGCAGCCTGATGAAGGACTCGATCCCAGGACCCTGAGAGCATGACCTGAGCCAAAGGCAGCCACTTAACTGACTGAGCCACCCAGGCGCCCAACTTTGTTGTTTTAGAGATCACTACTCTTCATAAGCAGTCCACTAAAAGTGCAAGTAAAACTCAAATACGCAGGCTGTTGAATAAAGAGCCTGTGAAAAGAACTACTAGCAAATTATGTTTCTCTTTATTGATAAAATAAATTTTACTGAACGACACTTAGTCTAAGTTAGTAAAGATGACCACAACCATGTTGATTTAAGTTACTCACTACAAAAATATTCCCAAATCAGTGATTCTCAAAGGAGTTCCCACAATTAGAAATCACTCCATACTTTAAGAGATGTTACTGATTGGCATGTGCTGAGCATGTGAAAACTGAAGCAGAAAAATGTGTTGAAAACCACTGACTACAATTTTAAAGGCACTATGATTAGAACACTAAAGTAGGGGCTCCCAGCAGCTCGCTCGGTTACGGGTCTGCCTTCGGCTCAGGTCCTGGACCCTGGGTCCTGGGATCGAGCCCCACATTAGGATCACTGCTCAGCGAGGAGTTTGCTTCTCCCTCTCTCTCTGCCTCTCCCCTCCACTCATGCTCTCTAATAAAGAAAATCTTAAGGAAAAAAAAAAAAATAGAGAAACGCTAAAGTAGTCCCCCCTATCCACAGGAAATGTGTTCCAAGACCCCCAGTGGATGCCTAAAACCACAAAGTACCAAATCCCATATAGACTCTTTCCCTGTATGTACATACCTATAATAAAGTTTAATTTATAAATTAGGTACACTGACATATTAACAGTAAATAAGAACAATTATAACAATATACTGCAATGTTATGTAAATGTGATCTCTCTCAAAATTTACTGCACTACACTCAGCCTTCTTTTGATTTGAGATAAAATGCCTATGTGATGAGATTATATGAGGTAAATAGCACAGGCAAATGTGATACAGCATTAGGAGACCACTGAACTTTTTTTTTTTTTTTGAGGATCATCTGATTCTGGACTGCTACTGACCTCAAGTAAAAGAAACTATGAAAAGTGAACGAGGGGTGCCTACTGTACTATGATTTAGTGGATGGGGCTAACTACCCCTCAGTGTACAAGACAGTCCCACAGGTTGAAGAACTACCCTCAACTGACTTTCAAATATCCAACTGGGCATTAACATAGGTAAAAACCTATTTATAACTGATCCCAATTTTAATTCTGTATTAAATATAAATCACAAAGTACATTTTGCAGAGTTTAATATGCACGTAATTTTCTAGGAATGTACCTATCATGTAAATGGAGAGATTATATTTTTGAACCTCTTGGCTTTTGTTTGACAGTGTCTGTATTTTGTCTTCATTTTTGAAAAATATTTTTGCTGTTTTTTTCTTTTGGTACTTTAAAGCTGTCACTCGACTGTCTTGTTTGCATGGTTTCTCTGCTTTAACTCTTTGTCCCTCTGTATAGGTTTCTCTTTTCTTTGGCTACCTTCAAGATTTTCTGTTCTTTGTTTACTTACCTCCTCAGTTTAAATATGATGTCAAGGTGTGTTCTGAGTTGGCAGGGGGGCAGGTGGCGGGGGGGGGGGTATTTATCTTGCTTGGTGTTCTCTAAGCTTCTGGATCTGTGGTTTGATGTCTGACATTAATTTTGGAAATTTTTCTATTATTTCCTCAAACATTTTAATATTTCTTCTACTCTGTTCTCTCTTTTTCTGGGATTCTAATCATTCATATATTAAAATGTTTAATACTATCCCCAAGCTCTAGGGTGTTTTAACTTTTTTTTGTGTCAGCTGGGTAAATTTCTTCTACCATTTATAATTTCACTGGTTCTTTCCTTGGCTATGTCAATTCTGATAAGCCCAAAAGCATTCTTCATTTCTTTACTGTGTAATAATACCTCTAGCATTTCTTTTGATTCTTTCTTATAGTTTCTATCAGCTAAAATTACCCATCTGATCTTGCATGTTATCCACTCTTAACATATTAGTCATTTTAAATTCCCTAGCAGATAACAGCATTTATGTTAATCTAAGTGTACTTCTGATGATTGCTTTCTCTAGGGAATTTTCTCTGCCTTTTTGTACGCCTTATAAATTTTGTTTGAAAGCTGGACACGTATAGAAGAGTAGAGATTGCGGTACATAATTTTTGTGACTGGAAATGGACACGTCTTTTCTTTGCTGGGTCTTTAGTGCAGGGTTTGTGTTAATCTGTTTAGGAGTTGGGCTGGATTTATGATTTGCTGTTGCTATGGTTATTCTCAATGTACCCCAAGCTTCAAAAATCTACAGAATAGCTGGTGCCTATGGTGGGGGATGGTTTACTACACCATGTCTATCCGATTCTCTGTGCTGTGCCTCTTTGCATGATATTATTCCTAGTAATATTCTGCATTCACTTGTTACTCAAAACTTCTTATAGTGGCAGGGGGTTGGAGATAGAATCATTGTAGTTCTGATTAAGGTTCAGTCTTAGGCATACACTATACCCCTGGATCTCAGGGGTGTGATCTTCTTGTTCCTCCTGGCTGCAGTTTTAAGTTCAGTGCCCCTCCCAGAGGAGATTTTTTTTTTTTTTTAAAGATTTTATTTATTTATTTGACAGAGAGAGAGACAGCGAGAGAGGGAACACAAGCAGGGGGAGTGGGAGAGGGAGAAGCAGGCTTCCCGCAGAGCAGGGAGCCCGATGCGGGACTCGATCCCAGGACCCTGGGATCATGACCTGAGCTGAAGGCAGTCGCTTAACCAACTGAGCCACCCAGGCGCCCCCCAGAGGAGATTCTTTCCCCTTTTCTTGCATTGCCCCAGCTCAGTGAATGCTAACCAAGGGGCCAGCAGAGATGCCCTTCCCTTCAGATTAAGGTTATTGTTCCATAAAAGAAAGAAAGAATCAGAGTTTTGTGCCCCTCTTGAAAGCTCTGCTGCTTTTCCCCTCCTCTAGGTCAGCACCACAACAGACACTCCCCAGGGTTCTTTCCAATCTTTTCTAACAGTGCCTAGTGAGTTTGTAGAGAAAGAGCTTGGAAGAAGGTGCACTCAGCCTTCATCAACCTGTCAGCTATTCTAGCTGAACTCTTCTTACCAGTATCCAGTTGTGTCCAATGAAGGTGACACTGAATTCATGTATACCCTCTCACCTTAAAAGATTGGCCAATGGTTTGCTCGGTGACCTCGGTTCTTTAACAGTTCTCAAAAAAAAAAAAAAAAGTCAAGAATTTAAAGTGAGTCCCATTCTTTTTTGGTGCAACAGTGACAGCAAATCTTCTTTTTGTCCCAGGACCAAAGTCAGAAGGTGGTTATATTATTTAAAAACTATCTCCAAATAATCGAGCAGGTGTTACAAATTGTTTGGAATAAAAAGGGAGTCTTTATTGGGTTTAATGAAGTTGAGAAACACTGACTTAAAGGATTTCTTTCAAAACAACTCCCCTTTAACCACTGCTAAATATTACAGTCAACATTTAGGCCTGAAACTATTAGCAACCAAATCTTTGCTATAGTTTACCTGCACAGCCTCGCTTCTATTTTACTAGTTTTAAGTACTTCAGAGAAGCGGGGGAAAGGTAAGTGCAATGAAAATCACCTGTGTAAACAGAACTGGTTAAGGACGGAGCCAAATCAGTTAAAACAGATCCTTTTTATTTCAACTGTAATTTAGTATCTATTGAGAACCAGCTTCCACTATCAACCTTTTTTACAAATTTAATAAAGCCAGCATTGTTATAGTCCACCTCAGCAACTACCTTCTATTTGTGGATAAAGCTAAATTGTTACAAATAACTCCTGTTTTCCATGGTTCCGTAACTTTTGCATTGATAATGTTCATTTGGTTTAGCCTATTTACTACTGTCACTTTAGAAAAAGAGGAACATCCATTGCCTCCCAGTGGAATACAAATGGTGGTATTTTCCATGAACTGGACTATAGACTTAAGGTTCCTGACATTCCTCTCTTAATAACCCTCTGACTATTCTTTTCCTCCCTTAATATGTTCTACTTCCTGTTCTCAAACTGGGAATACAGTGTAACATTTTCTAAACAGGACTTATGCCCCATTGTGACATTAATAGCAAAAGCCAAGTCTGAGATATAGCTGCTTAAACACTGTTTAATATTACATTTCATATGTTAACAAGGTTTTAGGTTATATGCCAAATTCAGTCAAACAATACAGCACTTTCCAGAAACCAAAGAAATGTGAATCAAGTCTTTTTCGGAGAGCGAGTTTCTGACGAGTTTTTCAAATTTCCCTTTTTTTTAACTTTTTAGGGCAAATCCTATTTCATACTTCCATAGACTCACAGAATACTGATAATATACTACAAAACCCGACCACTGTAATTTCCTCAAATTCAGCAGATAGTACTTTCAAACCTAGAAATCGATCAGATCCATAAAGTAAAAAAGAAAATACAGCAAGAAAGACAGTCACTGGGGCAGAGCCTAAAGAAATATTCTGAAATTTTTTTCGCGAAGACATTACACTCCAAGAGGCTCAAAATAACCCAACACTGTAAAGCCCTTCATAGAGGAGGTAAAAGCATCAGGCCTAGGCCCTCCTGTTTAGAAGAAATCACAGTAGGGTAAAAGGGAAAAGCAGAGAAGGGAAAAGAGAAATCATTACTTTGGGAGACCATAGCCTCATTACGGGGAGATTTTTTAACCCCCCTGAAAAAAAACTGATAAAGGAAACAATCTGAAAACATCAACTGATAAAGAAAACAATCTGAAGACAAGAGTAGGTAACTGAACACCCTACAATAAGACGGTTTAAGGGAAGGCACTCTTCTTAAGTCTAATAAGTCAAATCTGCGTTTAACCGCCACTTCACTGAGCGTCTGAGTCCTACTTCACCCATTCCAAAGGCCACATTCAGAGGCAAAATCACAGCAGTGAAGGAAAGGCCACTGAAAAATAAGCTCCCCTGCAGGAAAGGAAAAACCTGGGGGGTAAATTTGATTTTGGAAAAGGGAGAGCCTGGAGAAGAAACGACGCGGGTGCTCCCCATCTCTAAACGAAACGAAACAAAGCTAAGCAAAGAAAGTCAAAGTCTACACCGGACGTGGGGGGGAAGGAAGGTCGCGGACCCCAGGAAACAAGAGTTGCCGGCAACCAGCACAAAGTGTGTTCAGACTAGGAAGCTGGAAGGTAATCCTGAGGGCGGAGCCCAGAGGGGAGTAAGGGGTGTGTGGGGTAAGGATGTACAGAGGGAATCTGGGGACCATGGTGGGTAGAAAACGGAAAAACAATCCAAAAAAGAGGGGTGGGGCTGAACAAGGCAGCGCCCAGGGATAATGTCACCTGGAGCCAGGGGGGAATCCGACGGGAGGAACCAGACCAGCAGCCTTGGGGGAGGGTAATCTGCTTTCCTTAGCAGCTGGAGGCTGCGGCGGCCAAGACACCACCCCTCTTTTTTCCTGTCCTTAGCCCCCCAAGTCCCCCTGGCGTGGGGAGGGGATAAGGCAGAGCCCCAGAGGCCGGTGCCCGGAATGGTTTACCTTCGCGGGAGGCTGGAGAGGCTCCAGCCCGAGCTCCTCCCGCCGCCGGCTCTGCGTCCGGAGTGAGATGAGGCGCCCTCCGGCCTCCTCCCCCTCACCACTTCCCCTTTCCCCCTTCGGGGCCCTGTAGCTCCGCTGCCGCGGGTTCCTGGTGCCGCGGCGGCCCGGCCTCCCCGCCCCCTCCGCCTCCTCCCTCTGCCTCTCAGAGGCTCACTCTGGAGGCCGCCATCTTCGCCCAGGCTTTCAGCAACCGCGCTCCAATACGCCTGCGTCGCCACCGCCCAGGCTGTCACGAGACCCGGTCAGCTGATTTCAACTCTTCCGCTTTCTGTCCCGCCCCACCCCCCGCATGCATTTCTCGGCTCTCCCCGTCCCATTCGCCCTCTTTCCCAGAAATTCCGCGTTCTACCGGCCCGCCCGCCCCGCAGAATTTACACATGCGCTGAGTGACGCGGCCGGCTGTAGGAGCCGGAGTCCACGCAGTGCCGAGGCGGACCGCTCGCGGGTGGAGCCACGCCCCTCCGGCTTGTTCTCCTAAGGTCACGCCCCTTGGCGGGTGGCTCTGAGTCCTGCGGGCGACTGTGCTGCGTCCCAGCTCTTTACACTGTTAATCCCCTGAAGTCCTCTTTTGAAGCCTTTCCCCAGCTTCGCCCCGGACTTCAAATGCCGTGGAATATCCGCGAGGCAATCCGAAGGCTCAGCCTGCTACCCGGTTTGGCTGGATTGCGAGCCAGCAGGTTCACCGCTATTAAGACTTACAGAATGACGGTTGAGGGTTTAAATTTTAGTTGGTCTGGGAGGTCGCCAAGATTAAAGCTTGGGAGATGGCTACGGCTTGTCGTCGATGGGAATGCCAGGAAGATAATACTGATAGCTCCATTTATTGTCTGCTGACCACGTGCCAAGGCTTTTATTTACATTAGTTAAACCTCAACTCTGAAGTAGGAATTATCCTCGTTTTGCAGATAAATTAAGGCACTTCCCCACAGTAATGGACTTGGTGTTTGAACCGTAACAGTCCGACTCCATAGTCTGTACCCTCAATACTATCTCCCTGAACACACATAGGAGCTGGAGGTGGGGCGTCAGGTTAGAGAAAAGAGGGGACATTGTGTGTTACCTGTGAGCAAGTTTATGGAAGTTCTTACAGTCTCCTCTCCCAGACCTGAATTCTAAAGACCACAGTTCAAAAATGAATGATTCTGCTGCAAAGTTCAAAAAACGGATGGGGGTGAATTGCATGGACACATTATTTTATGAGGGTTAAAGTTGTCTGAGGGGTTTAATACTCTGCAAAGCCATGCTGAAAGTGATTTCTCAGAGTCCCTTTCAGCGGTTGACTTGTTTTTTAGAGATGGTAGTTGCAGGATGAAAAATGTAGACAGTGGTTTTTACAGACTTTGCTTCTTGACTTTAATTGACCCTTTTCCCTACCTTAGGGCAGAAAAAGACTGCATTTAGCCTTAGAGTAGTAGTCTTTCCTGTACTGCAGCAGTAAGATAAGGCGCATCTTAGGGGTGGTGCCAGGAATAGCTGGGTGTGGACAGAACCTTAAACAGAGTAGAAGGGGAAGAGAAGAAAAAAGAAACTGGAGGGCTCAGTTAAGGGGCCTTCTTGCCTTATCCCATGGAAACAGAAACTTGTGTTTATGCGGCATTTTATAGGTTGCAAAGCCTTCCAATAATTCCAGAAGTCTGTATGGAGTGTATTATTTTTATTTTATAGAGGAAGCAAACCCAGAGAGTCCAAGAGACTTCCCCGAGGTGACCTAACTCCTAAAGGTTAAGGACAGATTTAGTCACAGGACTTCGAAGATAGCGGCCAGTGAAGTAGTAAACCTCCACACTGCCTTTCTGTTCTATATTTGGGACAGATAAAATCGGTTCTCAGAGTTGGGAGGAGACTTCAGCATTATGACATGCCCCCATCCCCAGTAGGGGAAAATTGCCTGCCTCCCAAGACATTTATCTTCATTTTTAGAAAGCATCTTCTTGGGGCGCCTGGGTGGCGCAGTTGGTTAAACGTCTGCCTTCGGCTCATGTCATGATCCCAGGGTTCTGGGATCGAGTCCCACCTCGGGCTCCCCGCTCTGCAGGAAGCCTGCTTCTCCCTTTCCCACTACCCCTGCTTGTTTCTGCTCTTGCTAACTCTCTCTGTCAAATAAATAAATAAAATCTTAAAAAACAAAACAAAACCATTTTAGTTGTTTTGTTTTTCCTCTTTGTGACATCCCTTTAAGTATTTGCCAATACAGCTAATCACCTCTCTCTCTCTCTCTCTCTCTCTCTCTCTCTCTCTCCTCTGCTTATCACTTTGACTACCCCAGCCACAGCTTCCCATCTTCCGAAGCCATATCCCTCATGCTTTCAGCTGTTGCTCACAGGATGTGGTTTCAAGCCTTTTCACAATTGCCTTGGTTGCTCTTAATTTGATTTGTACAAATTTGTCAGTGTCATTCTTAAGACACTAGAACTAAATGCAAGAGTCAGGAAGGATAAGAGGACTTGTCCCTTCTTTCTCTATTCTTCCTTAAACCAGTACCCACCCCCACCACCAACACACATATTCACTCTTTTTTATTTATTTATTTATTTTTAAAGAATTTATTTTTGAGAGAGAGAGAGAGAGAGAGAACAAGTGGGGGGAGGGGCAGAGGGAGAAGCAGGCTCCCCACTGAGCAGGGAGCCCGATGCGGGACTCGATCCCAGGACCCTGGGATCACGACCCGAGCTGATGGCAGGGGCCCAACCGACTGAGCCACCCAGGTGCCCTACTTACTCTTTTTTAAAAAGAGTGACAACTACAAGGCAGGCCCCTCAGACTTCTCTCTCTGGATTTGTCTTTTTACTCAAAATTTAAATTTGTATTAGCTTTCCTGACACTTTCATAGTGCGCACAAATCAAATTTAGTTAGGAGAGAACACAGAAGATGCCCTTCTAAATTGTGTGACATATACTGACAGTATTTCACAGCTTTTTATTTTTATTTTTTTATTATGTTATGTTAATCACCATACATTACATCATTAGTTTTTGATGTAGTGTTCCATGATTCATTGTTTGCGTATAACACTCAGTGCTCCATTCAATACGTGCCCTCTTTATACCCATCACCAGGCTAACCCTTCCCCCCCCTCCCCTCTAGAACCCTAGATATCATTAGCTTTCATCAGTGGCATAAGTTAGTTTACAAGTCAGGAGAGATTTTAGGGGCGCCTGGGTGGCTCAGTCATTAAGCATCTGCCTTCAGCTCAGGTCATGATCCCAGGGTCCTGGGATTGAGCCCTGCATCGGGCTCCCCACTCAGCGGGAAACCTACTTCTCCCTCTCCCACTTCCCCTGCTTGTGTTCCCTCTCTCGCTGTGTCTCTCTCTGTCAAAAAATAAATAAAATCTTAAAAAAAAAAAAACAAGTCAGGAGAGGTTTTAGATTTTAGGGAACCCACAAGATGGTCAAGCACCTGTTTATCACACTCCCTATTGCTGTTAAATTGCTCTTCCTAATGAAATCAATGTCCAGATCCAAAATAAATCCCTATGAACTCTATGTAATTCAGCAAGATTGGAACTGTTTCCAGTACAGTAGCCACTTACCCCATGTAACTCCTGAATAATTGAAATAAAGCTAAAATACACACCAGCTTTGATATGAAGAACAGTAAAATATTGCATTAATAATTTATGTATTAATAACATGTTGAAATAATACTTCGGACATATATTTGGTTAAATAAAATACAGTATTAAAGGGGCGCCTGGGTGGCACAGTTGGTTAAGCATCCCACTCTTGGTTTTGTCTCAGGTCATGATCTCAGGGTTGTGAGATGGAACCTAGCGTTGGGCTCTGAGCTCAGCAAGGAATCTGCTGGAGTTTCTCTCTCCCTCTCTCTCTGCCCCTCCCTGTGCTCACTTGGTGTGCTTGCGCTCTCTCTCCTTCTCTCTCTCAAATAAATCTTAAAAATAATACATTATTAAATTTAATTTCACTTGTTTCTTTTTTAAAAAATGTAGCTACTAGAAAATATAAAATGTTATAGGTGGCTCCTATTATATTTCTCTTGGACAGTGCTGTGTGCAAACACACAGTCAGAAAATACTTTCCAGTTGAGTTGGCAAGCTTGAAGCTCCCACAGAGTCATCTCCTACTGGACTTAATTTTAATTTTTTATGTGGTTGTTTTTTTCTTTGTCAGTGTTTCTCAAGGTTTATCTCACCACATATAGTTTTTTGTGTTCCTCTATACTATTCTAATAATTATATAGACTTGCATTTTTTGCCAACATGTGACAAATGGTGATGACACAAGGATTCCTTGGTGCATATACATATGTTTGTGTACATACATAGTTCCCACATTAAAAAAATAATAAATCTTAGTCTGGTTTCCCCTGCTCACTTAATCCTACCCTATGAACTCTAATTTTATTATTATTATTATTATTTTTTAAAGATTTTATTTATTTGACAGAGAGAGATACAGCGAGAGAGGGAACACAAGCAGCGGAAGTGGGAGAGGGAGAAGCAGGCCCCCCACAGAGCAGGGAGCCCGACGCGGGGCTCGATCCCAGGACCCTGGGATCATGACCTGAGCCGAAGGCAGACGCCTAACGACTGAGCCACCCAGGCGCCCCTCTAATTTTATTATTAATGATTGGGAAACAAAGGCAGAAGGAAATGTAGATAAAATTAAATGTCCTTAAAACCTGCAGCCCATTGACAAATACTTGAGGCAGGCAGAGTATAATGTTCTTCCAGGAAGCTCCCAACCGTCTTAATGTCTTTTAATGTCTTGTTAGAGGGAAAAATAACCTTGGTTTTGCAAGGCCTCTGGTATCCCAGGAGTCTTCTTTAGCATATGAAAATCCTTTTGAAACTTCCTTTATCTTTACTTCCCCCAATCCCAAAGTATATAATCAGAATCCTGGGGCAGCACCTCTTTCTGCCCATGGGTCCTGTCCCTGTGCTTTAATAAAACCACCATTTTGCACCAAAGACGTCTCAAGAATTCTTTCTTGGTCGTCAGCTCCGGACCTCACCAACATTCAAAAACTACATCAATTAATATGAATGAAAATGCCTTTTTAAACGGATAATTAGGGGCGCCTGGGTGGCTCATTCGTTAAAGCGGCTGCCTTTGGCTCGGGTCGTGATGGGGGCGGGGGCTGCTCAGCGGGAAGCCTGCTTTTCCCTCTCCCACTTCCCCTGCTTGTGTTCCCTCTTTCGCTCTCTCTCTCTGTCAAATAAATAAAATTTAAAAAAAATATAAAGGATAATTAAGTTATATAAAGGATTTTGAACTTATATTAACAAAAACATTCTTTCATTTAATTACAGAAAATTATTCAGTTCTGACCATATTTTCAGGGTTGGATCAAGAGGGAAAATGAAATACCTGGTCTGTCGTTTAACACTTTGAAACCATTATTAAAATATTAATTGATTAAGGAAAAGGCCTTTCTGTGTTCTTTTGTTAAACTTAACTCCAAAGACTTTTTTTTTCTCTTTTTTTGGTAATATACACATTGTTGAGGATTTTCTTTTTTTTTTTTAAGAATTTTTTTTTTTTAAAGATTTTATTTATTTGAGAGAGAGAATGAGATAGAGAGAGAGAGCGTGAGACAGGGGAGGGTCAGAGGGAGAAGCAGACTCCCTGCCGAGCAGGGAGCCCGATGCGGGACTCGATCCTGGGACTCCAGGATCATGACCTGAGCCGAAGGCAGTCGCTTAACCAACTGAGCCACCCAGGCACCCTGTTGAGGATTTTCTAATTCAAATGTTCTTACTAGTCAATGCAAACACTTCCAGTATTACCATATTTGAGAAAAATCTAGATGCTTCTATATGTTTTTCCATAAAGGTTTTGAAGTGAACAATATTTCCAATCTGCTATGAAATTATTATAGTCAGATATTTTTAGTCATCAGCCCTTAAGGAAATATAAGGTAGTAAAAGATCATAGGCAAGTTCTTGATCCTCTTTAAGCCTCAGTTCCCTCATCCATAAACTAGGGATATTGGTATCTTGAGAGACGGTAGTGAGAGTTAAAATTACTTTGTGGAGCACCTATTTACCAACCACTTGGTACCTGCTGATTTTCTCACTATAGTTAATCTCAGGATCTCCAGCTGGTTTATATAACCCTTGTGTTTGAGTTTCCTCCGTCTAAGACAAGATAAACAGACATTTAAACTATTATTCACAAAACAGGGGAGGTTCAATTTCTCAACAACTGTATCTGAATACTCTTATCATGAAAAATCATAAAACAGTTCATGCCAAAAATGTGTCTTTATTTTCTTTATTTCTTTTTTTTTTTTTAAAGATTTTATTTATTTATTTGAGAGAGAGAGAATGAGAGAGAGAGAACACATGAGAGGGGATAGGGTCAGAGGAAGAAGCAGACTCCCTGCCGAGCAGGGAGCCCGACGCGGGACTCGATCCCGGGACTCCAGGATCATGACCTGAGCCGAAGGCAGTCGCCTAACCAACTGAGCCACCCAGGTGCCCTATTTTCTTTATTTCTTACAAGAGAACACAGAGTCGCCTTGCTAAAGTCATACATCAATGTACGACACAAAAAGAGCTAGATGCATGCAGTGTTTGTGCAATAGAACATTTGAGTAATGAGCCAAAATTTGATTGTGAAGTTCTTAGAATGCCAATGGCCCATTCATACAGAAATCAAGGTGAGAAAACATCCTCTAAAGTTAATTAGGTGCAATAAAAGCTTCTACTTCCCATGGATTTCATCAAAATTCATCTCAACTACAAGGAAAAGATGTCTATCTGTTGATATTGGGTAATGACTTGTTCATATTATGTTCATCTAAGAACATAAAACTTAATTACACAATTAAATTCTTTCTGACTTTGTGCATATGAAGATGATATGACTGCCATTTCTATGTGAAACCTAATTTTGTCAAGAAAAATATGACTTTTTTTTTCCTTCTGAGCAGCAGTAAATGAGGTGGCAGCCACTTACTTAGCATGAAGGAAAATAAAACTAATATAGGAAGTAGTATTTCAAGCTCAGCTACTGGTTCTCAAATCCATACTGTGGATTTGGCAAAAAAAGAAATAGTAAATCAATGTAAAGCAAAATAAAAGGTACCTAGTAATAAAGACAATTAAAAAAAACCTTACTAATATAAAAGTAACTCACTTTTATACTAGTCATTGCTGCCACCCAATTTTAAAAAATGGTACAGTTAAATTCGATCTATTACAGATCTGCCTGTAAGACAAACCTTTGAGGGTAGAAAGCAGCCTACTGTACTAGAAACAATGGTTTAGTTACAACAAGTAAGACCCCACTGTTTTCCCATTTATAATTATCTTTGGACACTGCATTTACTTACTTGGAGACATACATTTTTTCTCTTGTCTTTTCTTCATCTTGTAAATTTTGAAATCCCAATTCTACTACTTATTAGCTACTTAACTTTGAACCTCAATTTCCGTATCAATGAAAGGAAGGCAATATACATATCAACTCCAGTTGTTTTGAGGATTAAGAGTCAAGACACACTATCTAATAATGTTGGATCAACATTATTTAATATTATAAATGTACATAATAGAAGAATAAAAATCATAAACTTAAAAATGGGATAAGGGAGGAGAGGGAGATAAATCCTTTATCTTTCATAATAGGGAGTAAATTAATACTATCTAAATTTTAGTTTTATTTTTTAATATTTTATTTATTTATTTGAGAGAGAGAGCACACAAGCAAGGGGAGGGGCAGAGGGAGAGGGAGAAGCAGGCTCCCTGCTGAGCAGGGAGCCAGACATGGGGCTCCATCCCAGGACCCTGGGATCATGACCAAAGGCAGACCCTCAACTGACTGAGCCACCTAGGCGCCCCAATACTGTCTAAACTTTAAAAACCAAGAAAGAAGGGCAAAAGAAAACTAACTTTTATGGAGCATTTAGTAAGCACCATTCATGTTCCGCAAGTGTTAACTTCCTCTCTTCCTTATATACCTTTTGTTCTTGTTCTCTGTAATTCTAGAAGCAAATAATACAACATTTGGGGCAGTGCTGGATTACAGAGTCGGCAGTTTAGGACACCAGCAAAGCAAAGACTCCCAAGATAAAAGAAACTTAAAAAGGATTTGCTAGTAAATGTTTTATAAAAAGCACCAAAATAATAATCATGGGAAAAATCAAAATTTTGTTGAATTCCCTTCACTTATTTCACAGGTGTCAAATTGAGGACTTCTAATGATCTAAACCCAGCTCTGAGTTGGGGAGGTTTTTATTTATTTATTTATTTGTTTGCTTATTTATTTATTTTAAAAATCTGTGAATACATATTCACAGACTAGAATGCTTTGTATTACTATGTTGAAAATGGAAGTTGGAGACAGGCATGAGAGATCAAAGAAGAGTTTTAAGGGAGGAGCCGTTACTGTACACTGAGAGTTTACTCTATGCCCTGATCTGTTACAACATGTTGTTACCTGTTTTGTATGGATTGGATGAGAAACTCACCAAGGTTCAGAGGGCTTATGGGACTTGCCCAGAACACCCCCTTAAGTAAGTGCTGGAGTTAAATTTAAATCCACATCCACCTGGTGCCAAAGCCCAGGATTTTGCAAGAGTAATTCGATGACTGTTTTTATTTATAGATGAAATGGTACACTTTGAGCAACCAACAGTTTAGATCTTCTTCAGGTCCTTCCTCGGTAATCCTTAGGAACTTAAAGGTTTTCTGCCATGACCAGAATACAAACTGTGTCATGATTATTATTACCTTCAGCACGTGGAGGAAAAGATGCCTAATGGAGTCACAGATAGTTTTAGGAGAATTACAAAATGAGAATTTCGACCAGAGAGAAAATGTATGTAGTAATAGCGAGGTAGAAGTTTAGGGGTTAAGTTTTTCATGAGGGTCATTAACATTTCTAAACCAAGGAATTTCCAACATACAGTCTTTTCTATAGGCCAGTTGTATCATTTATAGTCTGATAACAGAATCTTTCAAAAATCATATGAATAGCTTAGATTAAAGAACTCTAAAATTTCACCAAATCATGGGACGCCTGGGTGGCTCAGTCAGTTGAGTGTCTACCTTCAGCTCCAGTCATGATCCTAGGGTTCTGGGATCCAGTCCTGAATTGGGCTACTTGCTTGGTGGGGAGCCTGCTTCTTCCTCTGCCTAAACTCCCCCTGCTTGTTTTCTCTCTCTCTCTCTGACAAATAAATAAAATCTTTAAAAATAATAAGAATAAATAAATAAAAGTTCACCAAATCACTAAGCTTAATGTCCTTCTTATTCTGTTTTTCTATATAGTCTTAGAAGACATATTTTCTCTAATGTAGATTTCATTAACCTATGTGTCTGTGTGTAAATATTGATTACTTGAAAAGCTATGCAACTATTAGAAAACTGTTTGCCCAAAGATATCTCTACACTGATATATGTTAAACAATTTAAGATTATTTACAAATATGAAAACAAAGTAGCTTTTATGTCTAAATCTAAATCTCTGTCAACAACCAAACTGGTTCTAAAACATGAATAAGCCCAGGTTTTGCAAAAATGTCCCCAGTGAATAATACAGTGAGAAATTCAAATAGATGGTGGCTCTACGGTGCCTTAAGTCTGAAACAAGCAAAATGTGCTAAATCATTATTTAGCACCTTCCCCTTCCAAAAAGTGCTTAATTTGTTTTTAAGGATTTCTATACTATCTCAAAAGGCTAAGGAAAAGATACTCCAGTCAATCCACAATTTTAGTTAAGTTTGGACCACTTTTCAAGGAAACATATCATATATCAACCTATCTCATGTCTATTGTTTATTGAATAGTTACTCTGTGTACTGTGATATGAGCTTTAATACATCATCTGATTTAATTTTCATTGCAATCCTGTAAAGGAAAATGCTATTATTATCCCCATTTTATAGATGAGGAACCCAAGACATTAGAGAAGGTAGTTAGCTTTCCCAATTTTTTTTTTAAGATTTTATTTATTTATTTGACAGAGAGAGACACAGCGAGAGAGGGAACACAAGCAGGGGGAGTGGGAGAGGGAGAAGCAGGCTTCCCGCGGAGCAGGGAGCCCGATGCAGGGCTCGATCCCAGGACCCTGGGACCATGACCTGAGCCGAAGGCGGACGCTTAATGAATGAGCCACCCAGGTGCCCCAATTTTCCCAATATCTTATCACTAAAAGCTGCAGGGCCTTTACAGATGATTTCAAAATCTATGCTCTAAACCAATTAGCTTCATTTAACTCATGAGCTCTACTAGCCATGATTTCCTCTTTCCTTGATTGTTAAGGTGTCACTTCTGTTTATAATTCTATCAAAATGTATATTAGACATTTTTAAATGAAGGAAAACTCTTCTACACTTTGTTTATGGTGTGTTTCCTCAAAATAACACAGAAGAAATACTTTGATGTCTTATTCTTTTTTTTTATGGTCTATGGATTATGTTTTTTTTTTTTTTAATTTTATTATGTTATGTCAGTCACCATACAATACATCATTAGTTTTTGATGTAGTGATCCACGATCCATTGTTTTCGTATAACGCCCAGTGCTCCATGCAGTACGTGCCCTCCTTAATACCCATCACCGGGCTAACCCCTCCCCCCTCCCCCCTCCCCTCTAGAACCCTGTTTGTTTCTCAGGTCCATAGTCTCTCATGGTTCATCTCTCCCTCCAGTTCCTCCCCACCCATTTTTCCCTTCCTTCTCTTAATGTCCTCCATGTTATTCCTTATGTTCCGCAAATAAGTGAAACTGTTTGATAATTGACTTTCTCTGCTTGACTTATTTCACTTAGCATAATCTCTTCCAGTCCCATCCATGTTGATGTAAAAGTTGGGTATTCATCTTTTCTGATGGCTGAATAATATTCCATTGTATATATGGACCACATCTTCTTTATCCATTCATCTGTTGAAGGGCATCTCGCCTCTTTCCACAGTTTGGCTATTGTGGACATTGCTGCTATGAAAATTGGGGTGCATATGGCCCTTCTTTTCCCTACATCTGTGTCTTTGGGGTAAATACCCAGGAGTGCAATTGCTGGGTCATAGGGTAGCTCTATTTTTATATTTTTGAGGAACCTCCACACTGTTTTCCAAAGTGGCTGTACCAACTTGCATTCCCACCAACAGTGTTAAGAGGGTTCCCCTTTCTCCACAACCTCTCCAACATTTGTTGTTTCTTTCCCTGTCCATTTTTGCCATTCTAACTGGTGTAAGGTGGTATCTCAGTGTGGTTTTGATTTGGATTTCCCTGATGGCTAATGATGATGAACATTTTTTCATGTCTCTGTTAGCCATTTGTATGTCTTCTTCAGAGAAGTGTCTGTTCATCTCTTCTGCCCACTTTTTGACTTGATTATTTGTTTTTTGGGTGTTGAGTTTGAGAAGTTCTTTATAGATTTTGGATACCAGCCCTTTATCTGTAGTGTCATTTGCAAATATCTTCTCCCATTCTGTGGGTTGCCTCTTTGTTTTGTTGACTGTTTCCTTTGCTGTGCAGAAGCTTTTGATCTTGATGAAGTCCCAAAAGTTAATTTTTGCTTTTGTTTCACTAGCTTTTGGAGATGTATCTTGAAAGAAGTTGCTGTGGGCGATGTCAAAAGACCTCTCACATTGAGGTCTTTCATCCACTTTGAGTTTATCTTTGTGAATGGTGTTAGAGAATGGTCGAGTTTCATTCTTCTGCATGTGGCTGTCCAATTTTCCCAGCACCATTTATTGAAGAGGCTGTCTTTTTTCCATTGCATGTTTTTTCCTGCTTTGTCAAAGATTATTTGACCATAGAGTGGAGGGTCCATATCTGGGTTCTCTATTCTGTTCCATTGGTCTGTATGTCTGTTTTTGTGCCAGTACCATGCTGTCTTGGTGATCACTGCTTTGTAATATAGCTTGAAATCGGGCAACATGATGCCCCCAGCTTTGTTTTTCTTTTTCAACATCGCCTTGGTGATTTGGGGTCTTTTCTGATTCCATACAAATTTTAGGATTGTTTATTCCAGCACTTTGAAAAATGTCATTGGAATTTTGATCGGGATGGCATTGAAGGTATAGATTGCTCTGGGTAGCATAGACATTTTAACAATGTTTATTCTTCCAATCCATGAGCATGGAATGTTTTTCCATCTTTTTGTGTCTTCTTCAATTTCTTTCACGAGTGTTTTGTAGTTCCTAGAGTATAGATCCTTTACCTCTTTGGTTAGGTTTATTCCGAGGTATCTTATGGTTTTGGGTGCTATTGTAAAGGGAATCGTTTCTTTAATTTCTCTTTCAACAGTTGCGTTGTTAATGTATAAGAAAGCAACTGATTTCTGTGCATTGATTTTGTATCCTGCCACATTACTGAATTGCTGGATGAGTTCTAGTAATTTGGGGGTGGAGTCTTTTGGGTTTTCCACATAAAGTATCATGTCGTCTGCAAAAAGAGAGAGTTTGACTTCTTCTTTGCCAATCTGAATACATTTTATTTCTTTTTGTTGTCTGATTGCTGTTGCTAGGACTTCTAGTACTGTGTTGAACAACAGTGGTGAGAGTGGGCACCCTTGACGTGTTCCTGATCTTAAGGGAAAGGCTCTCAGCTTTTCCCCATTGAGGATGATATTCACTGTGGGTTTTTCATAGATGGATTTTATGAGCTTGAGGAATGTTCCCTCTATCCCTATACTCTGGAGAGTTTTAATCAGGAAAGGATGCTGTATTTTGTCAAATGCTTTTTCTGCATCAATTGAGAGGACCGTATGGTTCTTCTCCTTCCTCTTATTAATGTGTTCTATCACATTGATTGATTTGCGAATGTTGAACCACTCTTGCATCCCGGGGATAAATCCCACTTGGTCATGGTGGATGATCCTTTTAATGTATTGTTGGATCCTATTAGCTAGGATTTTGTTGAGGATTTTGGAATCCATATTCATCAGGGATATCGGTCTGAAATTCTCCTTTTTGATGGGGTCTTTGCCTGGTTTGGGGATTAAGGTAATGCTGGCCACATAGAATGAGTTTGGAAGTTTTCCTTCTGTTTCTATTTTTTGAAACAGCTTCAGTAGAATAGGTATTATTTCTTCTTTGAATGTTTGGTAGAATTCCTCAGGGAATCCATCAGGCCCTGGACTTTTGTTTTTTGGGAGGTTTTTGATCAGTGCTTCAATCTCGTTACTGGTTATTGGCCTATTCAGGTTGTCAATTTCTTCCTGTTTCAGTCTTGGCAGCTTATAGGTTTCCAGGAAGGCCTCCATTTCATCCAGATTGCTCAGTTTATTGGCATATAGTTGTTGATAATAATTTCTAAGAATTGTTTCTATTTCCTTGGTGTTGGTCGTGATCTCTCCCCTTTCATTAATAATTTTATTAATTTGGGTCCTTTCTCTCTTCTTTTGGATAAGTCTGGCTAGTGGTTTATCAATCTTATTAATTCTTTCAAAGAACCAACTTCTAGTTTCATTGATCTGATCCACTGTGTTTCTGGTTTCTAATTCATTGATTTCTGCTCTAATTTTAATTATTTCTCTTCTAATGAGTAGCTTAGGTGTCGTTTGTTGCTTTTTCTCTAGTTCTTTAAGGTGTAGAGTTAGTTGGTGAATTCGGGATTTTTCTATTTTTTTGAGTGAGGCTTGGATGGCTATGTATTTCCCCGTTAGGACTGCCTTTGCAGTATCCCATAGGTTTTGGACCGATGTGTTTTCGTTCTCATGGATTTCCATGAATTGTTTAAGTTCTTCTTTGATTTCCTGGTTGACCCAAACATTCTTGAGCAGAGTGGTCTTTAGCTTCCAAGTGTTTGAATTTCTGCCAAATTTTTTCTTGTGATTGAGTTCCAGTTTTAGAGCATTGTGGTCTGAGAATATGCAGGGAATAATCTCAATCTTTTGGTATCAGTTGAGACCTGATTTGTGACCCAGTATATGGTCTATTCTGGAGAAAGTTCCATGTGCGCTCGAGAAGAATGAATATTCTGTTGTTTTAGGGTGGAATGTTCTGTGAATATCTATGAGGTCCATCTGGTCCAATGTATCATTCAAAGCTCTTGTTTCCTTGTTGATTTTCTGCTTAGATGATCTGTCCATTGCTGAGAGTGGAGTATTGAGGTCTCCTACAATCAACGTATTGTTATCAATATGACTCTTTATTTTGGTTAACAGTTGGCTTATGTAGATGGCTGCTCCCATGTTGGGGGCATATTTACAATTGTTAGATCTTCTTGTTGGATAGACCCTTTAAGAATGATAGAGTGTCCTTCTGTGTCTCTTATTACAGACTTTAGTTTAAAATCTAATTTGTCTGATATAAGAATTGCTACCCCAGCTTTCTTTCGAGGTCCGCTGGCATGGAAGATAGATCTCCATCCCTTCACTTTCAGTCTGGATGTATCTTTAGGTTCAAAATGAGTCTCTTGTAGACAGCATATGGATGGGTCCTGTCTTTTTATCCAATCTGCAACCCTGTGCCGTTTTATGGGAGCGTTTAGGCCATTCACGTTGAGAGTGATTATTGAAAGATATGAATTAATTGTCATCATGTTGCCTGTGAAGACGTTGTTTTTATAGATTGTCCCTGTAAATTTCTGTTGTAGATCACTCTTGGGGTCTTTCTCCTTTTATAGAACCCCCCTTAATATTTCTTGCAGGGCCAGCTTAGTGGTCACATATTCTTTCAACTTCTGCCAGTCGTGGAAGCTCTGCATCTCTCCATCCATTCTAAATGAAAGCCTTGCCGGATAAAGTATTCTTGGCTGCATGTTCTTTTCATTTAGTACCCTGAATATGTCTTGCCAGGCCTTTCTGGCTTGCCAGGTCTCTGTGGATAGGTCTGACATTATTCTGATGTTCCTCCCTCTGTACGTAAGGAATCTCTTCCCCCTAACTGCCCTTAAGATGGTTTCCTTGGTTCTAAGATTTGCAAGTTTTACTATTACATGCCGGGGTGTTGGCCTGTTTTCCTTGATCTTAGGAGGGGTCCTCTCTGCCTCTAGGACTCAAATGTTTGTTTCATTCCCCAGATTAGGGAAGTTCTCAGCTACGATTTGCTCAAATACATCTTCTAGCCCTCTCTCTCTCTCCACTCCTTCCAGGATTCCAATGATTCTGACATTGGAATGCCTCATGGTGTCACTTATTTCTCTGATTCTATTTTCATGGATTCTGAGTTGTTTTTCCCTGGCCTCTTTTCCCTTTTTATCTATTATACTGTCTTCCAGATTGCTTATTCTCTCTTCTTTCTCAGTTACCCTAGCTGTTAGATTATCTAGATTGGATTGGATCTCATTGATAGCATTTTTAAGTTCTGCCAATTCACCTTTCATTTCTGCCCCTTAGAGTCTCTATGTTGCCATTAATGGATTTCTCCATTCTAGCCATTGTCTTCACAATTGCTAGCCTGAATTCTATCTCCCACATCTTGGTTATATCTGCATCCATTTGTAAATCTGCAGCATAAGTCATAATCTCTGAGTCTTTTCTATTTTGGGGGCTCCTCCTCCTAGTCATTCTGTTGATGGGTGTTTGAGGGAATGTATAGAGTCCAAATTATTGACCAGAATCCGAGCAAGATGCACCTGTTTTCTTGGGACCTTAGGGTTACTGGCCTCTTGTTTTCCCAGCCTGTCTTCTGTGGGAGGGGCCTGCCACACTGTTACTCAGGCAACCCTATTTGGTTGGAGTTGCCCTGCACCCCTGTGGTGGGGGATGGGCTCAGTGGGACTCAGTCTTTGGGGCTTTTGTTCTCTGGCGCCTTTCCCTGGTGGCTTTCCGCGTCTCTTCCATGAGTCAGAGCAGAAGAGACCGTTTCCAACCCTCTGCCTCAGAGCAGAGAGACCTCAGTCTGTTCTTCAGTGAGCTCTCCAGGCCACACTGTCTCTGTTTCTGTCCGTGCTGCTATAAACTGCAGCGTCCTGGGTTGTGCGTCCCTCCACAGCGCTCCCAGTGCTGCCTCCAGGTCCGGGCACATCTCTGCCCTTTGTGCTTCTAAAACCACCAGCTGCTCCCAGTTCGCCCGCGCGCGTGACTCCGCCGCTTGGGGTCCTGTCCCGGGGACTGCAGTTCGCGTGTGCGCGACTCCGCCGCTCGGGGTTTCCACCCCGGAGGTTGCAGTTCACCGGCGGGACCCTGGCGCACCGGTTTCCATCTCGGAGGCTGCGGTTCGCATGCGCCCGACCCGCCGGTCTGGTCCTCCACCCCGGGTGCTGCCTTAAAGTCCTTTCCCGACACTACCGGTCTGCGAGTCTGTGCCCGTCCGCAGCGCGCGAGGCTGTCACTCACCGGCGCTGTAGGATCCCCACGGCCAGGCTCCCTCCCGCTGCTGTTTATCCTCCGATATCTGCCCACAGAATCATGGCTCTCCGCTTCGTACCTCAAAACCAACCGCCTGCGATACTCTGTTTGTAGAGATCTAGATCTTCTTACATCTCAGGCTGGTTTCGTGGGTGCTCAGAGTGGTCTGGTAGATATCCAGCTCAATTCCGGGGACCAGTTGAAAGAGGGTCCCCTACTCCTCCGCCATCTTTCCCCCCTAGCCTGATGTCTTATTCTTAACATCAATTTTATAATACTGTTATCTTTTTATTAAAATTTGACCTATAGGTAAATTAGCTCCTCAAAAAACATTGTGCCCGTAATTTTAAATAACAGAAAATATAACTTACCCTCATCTGCACCGATCCCTCAGTTCCAGCCCATTAATAGCTTAAATTAGGAGTAACAGAAATGCGGGCGCCTGGGTGGATCAGTTGGTGGCTCAGTCAGTCAAGAGTCTGCCTTTTGTTCAGGTCATGATCCCAGGGTTCTGGGATCAAGCCCCATATCAGGCTCCCTGCTCAGCGAGGAGTCTGCTTCTCCCTCTTCCTCTCCTCCTGCGGCTCCCCCTGTTTGTGCTCACTCTCTCTCTCTCCCTCTGTCAAATAAATAAATAAAATCTTTAAAAAAAAAAAGAGGAGTAAAGAAATGGAAAGCAAATAGTCTATTTCTAGTGACATCAAATAAATGACAAGGGGGAAGTGAAACTGCAAAATAATCCAAAATCAACTGAAATTAAACAGCATAGGGTTAAAGCTGATGGATTAAGGAGGACATTTTCATGTTTTTCTTTAAGAAAAAAGAAGTAAAATGGCTGTATCTTAGGATTTGAGTTAATTTATTACATTATCAGTTGACTTGCACCCAGAGTTCCACATCTATCTGGTATTAGGTATATCAAGAAATGAGGTCCTGTAAACTGTTGGTTCTTTTCTTTGTTTCCCTTAGTTTTACTCCTTAACTCATTCACCTGTTCTTCCATTTGGCAAAAGCTGTCTTGGGAAAAGGAAGAGGACTAGTTCAACATTGGGAACCATCTCCCAATATTTTAAGAAGTGAGATGAATTCAGAAATGAATAGTACATTTTTACTCCTTGCATTTAAATACCTGTTATGTTTATAAAGAACATAATTCAATAAAACTACTAATCCTCTTATCATTGCCAACCCACTTTTGGTGTTTTTTTTTTTTTTTAAAGATTTTATTTATTTGACAGAGAGACACAGCGAGAGAGGGAGCACAAGCAGGGGGATTGGGAGAGAGAGAAGCAGGCTTCCCGCTGAGCAGGGAGCCTGATGTGGGGCTCGATCCCAGGACCCTGGGACCATGACCTGAGCCGAAGGCAGACGCTTAACGACTGAGCCACCCAGGCTCCCCCCACTTTTGGTGTTTTGAAGCACCATAACCTCAAAATTGATTTTTTGTTTTCAAGAAGCCAGTCTTAGAACTTTTAAAAAGGTGTTACTTTCAGTACAATTCTTAGAATCTTAGTTCATAGACAAAAATCATAAAAGATTTCTTGCATGGACTCTGCCCTTGCTCAATAAATGTTGAATTTCTTGGGGAAAAAAAATGCAGAATTAAAAAAAAAAAAAAAGAAGTGAGCAGATGAATAGTATTACCACAGCCCTTAATGGTGGTGACACCCCCCAAAGGATGAGCAAGGAAAGCTGATTTTTCTCTTCAAACATGTTTAATTGACCTCTCTTTTTTTCTCTCTTTCTCCAGCCATATTTTTTTTTTCTTTTTACTTCACTTTTTAATCACTCCCCCAACTTCACTCAACGGGACTTCAACATAAAAAAAATCACCAAAAGGCCTTCAGCCATCAACGGAGTTGAAGAGGCCTCCCACAGAATCTGTTACTTAGGCAACATTTACTACAAAAACACCCTGATTAACCTTGTTTGTAAGAATCTGCATCGACTTAGGTGGCGCTTGATTATACAATTTCAGATTATTAGCTTCCTACTCTTTCGTTGAAAGAGGCAACAAATCATTCCTTGCTGCTGTCCCTTCATGACTGGGGTCTTGAACATCTTTCCCGCAGCAGGGGTTCTGGGTGATGGCAAATCCGGTGCCACAAACCACGCGGGAGGGGGTGGTGGCTTGAGCAACTGAAAAGAAAGCCCGACTTCCTCTGGCTCAGAATGCCAAGACTGTTACTACAAGTCTTTCCTGTGAACTCATAGCCCTGGGGGCTCACTCAACCCTCCAGCAATTGAGACCGTGAGACCGGATCTGGAGTTCTGACAGGGCAAGGGCCAGAGGGAATCCTGCAGCACCCCCAGACCCTAACAAGCCTCTGCGCTGGAGGCTGCTTATCTCATTTTGCATCGAGCCTTGATTCTGCCCATCAGATAGTGTCACCACAGATTTCAGAATCCATAAAACAAAGTTCCCAGAGAAGTTCTGAAGATCGCAAGAGGATTTGTTGAAAACAGTTCAGTGTACTCTGTTGAAGGAGAAGGATGGAGATTTCACAAAACATTAATTTTTACCACGCTACATGACATAACTACAAAACATATGTAGTAGGAAGCTAATAAATAATTCCAGTTACACTTCTCTGAGGAACTGGTTTGATAGCAGTCCAAAGAGCCTTCAAAGCGCTCATTTTGTCTCTGTCCCATTCTGCTTTCTGTTACTCCTCTTTCCTCTTTGTGACCCAGTGCATGACATGAACAGAAACTGTCTAGGATCATTAGAGCAAAGCTGTTGCAGAAGCTGGGCTGTTGATTCAGCATTTGGCAGAAGAATAGAAGGCTGTTCAGTGAAAGCTTTGATTTCATTTTTGTTAGGCCAGGAAACAATAGAGCACACTGGCTTTGCTGATAAAAAGAACAAAGAAAACAAACCAATACCTTTTGCTGACATTTCTCTTTCTAATGCAAAAAAGGGAGGTGTTTTCTCTCCTTTCCACCCTTTTCTGGCATTGGGAAGTCTAGGGTAGCCAGACCAAGACTATGGTCCTTTCTCGGGTATTAGACTTAAAAACAAAATCCATAACAATAAATAAGTAAAATCAATGATTGTTTTTTCTCCCGGCTCTTCACTTCTGCCCTGTTCTGCTCCAGACTCTCTTCACTTTCCGCTGTATTCCATGTTATCTGCTTAACGCAATTATGCTTTTTATAAGCCAGACTCGTTAGAGAGGAAAGATGTTTACTGCTCTGTAAACTTCCTGCTGCGGTAAGCAGTACTTTGGCTTCCAGTTCAGAGCTGACGTTGCTGAGAAAAGGCTTTCCACCATCGAGGCACGACGCCCTCTCACTATAGGGTCTACCATTTTCTTGCTTATGTTTGGCTAAAGTGTCAATGCTGTGCATTTCACGAGCCCAGTTTTCTAGAGGAGAGGAAGTTTGAGCCCCAAAACAAAGGGCAAAGTCTCCCTCTGCTTTTGTACCAGCTCTTGTAAAACCTCCAATATCCTGGGCAACAGGTTTGCTCTGGAGAATATAGAGGTCATCAACTTGTTCTCTTTGGGGAAAATGTTTTGATAATCTCCAATAAAAGACACAGTATCAGCATTAGCATATTTCATAATTTTCAGAATTCTGCCTGTTCTGAGCCAGCTCTGTTCTTATTAGAAGTGGAAGGCTGGGAAACAGTTCAGCTTGGATAGATTTTTTTTCTTACCGCTTGCCAGTAGGAGCTGTCAAGGGTTTCCTTTGTCATCTCCTTCTCTTTCATTAGTTGTTCCTTATTGTCTGTTGTCCCCAGTGCCCTCGCGTGGAGATTTCTGCCGCAATTTTCCTCAATTGGAAGTTTTTTTAGAATTATTTATTATTTTATTATTTTTTAAAAAGATTTTTATTTATTTATTCATGATAGACAGAGAAAGAGAGAGGCAGAGGGAGAAGCAGGCTCCCCGCTGAGCAGGGAGCCCGATGCAGGACTCGATCCCCGGACCCCAGGATCATGACCTGAGCCGAAGCCAGATGCTTAACTGACTGAGCCATCCAGACACCCCTTAGACTTATGTAAAAAGAGCAATAGCTTTCCTAAAATACATGAGATCCAGAAAACAAAGGGACTTTTCTTGTAGAAAAGACCAGCTAGGTAAATGGTAATGTTACCTCCTTGTTCTAGCTTAAGTGTTTTAGAAATAAAAGAATATATGTCATTTTTCTTAAAGAAAAATGTTAACCCATCTCACACAGGTTCACCTCTCAGCGCTCATTAAAGCTGTGTGAGGTAGGGTGAGGCAGGCATTTTGAGTGCTATGTTCAGAGTGACCCAGGAATTCATCTTGGCAGGGGTCTTGCTAAAATCAGACGAGAACTTTGATGATAAGAATGATACTGGCTATATTTCCTCCTTGATGAATGAAGACCACCAGCGCAGTCCACATTTCACTTTCGAGAGGGAGAGAGTTAGACAAGTTACTCCAGTCTCTCTGCCTCTGTTTCCTCATCTTAAAATGAGTAAAAAGAACACACACCTTATAGAGTTACAGTGAAGATTTCTTTTTTTTTTTAAACTTTTTTTTTTTTTAAAGATTTTATTTATTTATTTGACAGAGAGAGAGATAGAGCAGGAACACAAGCAGGGGGAGTGGGAGAGCGAGAAGCAGGCTTCCTGCCGAGCAGGGAGCCCGATGTGGGACTCGATCCCAGGACCCTGGGATCATGACCTGAGCCGAAGGCAGACGCTTAACAACTGAGCCACCCAGGCGCCCTTACAGTGAAGATTTCTATGCACATCTATAGTGCATGGAAAAGTACCTGGAACACAGCAAGAGCACAGTCAATTCTGGGGCTACTACTGTTAGGACTACAGTTGCAATGATAATTTGTTTCATTGAGGTACCAGGAAGGCTAAACTCAGCTCCCTAAAAAGATGTCACTTGAAAATCTGATAGCATTTCAATTTTTCTGTATTTTTTTTTTTAATCCCAGCTATTCTAGGATGTTACAAGAATGAGAACTAGTGGGCATCTGGGTGGCTCAGTCAGTTAAGCCTCTGCCTTTGGCTCAGGTCATGATCCTGGGGTCCTGGGATCGAGTCCCACACTGGGCTCTGCTTCTCCCTTTGCCCCTCCCCTCCACTCATGCGCTCTCTCTCTCTCTCACAAAAATGAATAGATAAAATCTTAAAAAAAAAAAAAAAGAATGAGAACTAGAGAGCATCAGGACCATTCCATGATTCTGCGTATCTTACACACAGAGATAAACAGATGTATACATGTATAATGGATAGACATGTGTGTATATGTATATATACATGTATGTATATATAGTTAATTTTGACACAGTGGTAGCAAACCACACCCACAGTTCAATATCTTACAGTTTTGATTAACAATATATCTTCAAAATTGGTTTGATTTGTCTCATTCTTTGTGAAGACTGGAAATTATTCCATTGTATAGATGAACCATAATTCAACTTCTCTCCTATCAATGGACATTTAGGTTGTTTCCAATCTTTTGCTTTTACAAACAAGGCTGGAATGAACATCACTGGACATAGGTTATTTCAAAAAAATGTACAAGAAAAAAATGTGCAAGCATATCTCTTGACTTTTTTATTATTCAGTTTGGTACAATTCTTTCTCACTCTGCAATAAATTGTAGCCTTCCTGTGGCTGAGAATATTTCTACAGTTATTTTATTTTTGTAATATGTACACATAATATTTTAACACATGTAATATGTTATATTACATATGCCATGCATGTCGCAAAAATAAAGTACATGAACAAATGGGTAATGTCTGTAAAGATTTCCTGAAAACAATGATTCCCAGTTCTGATATTGATTCTTTTAAGTTTCAATCCTGTGATCTAAGTGTCCTATCCCTTAATGACTACAGCCTCCGGTCATGTTTTATCCTAAATCTTCTTGAAGTTGAACTCACTTGCTATATCCCTTGATCATCTCTCATATCCTATATTTTATTGTTTTTAGCTCCAGAAATGAAGATGGTGAACTGTGTTTTTCTTTTTTTCTTCTTTTAGCTATCTCCAAAAGCAAGAAACTTCTTCTAAACATTTTAAAGACAAAGGAATTTCCAACAGCAGTAAAGCAATCTTGTGGAATTCAATATAAATAATCAATGTTGAAAACACAAATATAGGGGCGCTTGGGTGACTCAGATGGTTAAGCGTCTGCCTTCGGCTCAGGTCATGATCTCAGGGTCCTGGGATGGAGCCCCGCATTGGGGCTACCTGCTCATTGGGGAGTCTGTTTCTCCCCCTCCTTCCTGCTCATTCTCTCTCTCACTATCTTTGTCTCTCTCAAATAAATAAATAAAATATTAAAATATATATATGTTAAATATATATATGTGTTAAAAAAAAAAAAAGAAAACACAAATATAAACTCCCATAGGAAAAAGGATTATATTCAACTGCATTAAAAAAAGAGCATGATAGGGCGCCTGGGTGACGCAGTCATTAAGCGTCTGCCTTCTGCTCAGGTCATGACCCCAGGATCCTGGGATCATGACCCGAGCCAAGGGCAGACCCTTAACTGACTGAGCCACCCAGGCGCCCCCTTCCTTATTTCTTTCATTTTGGCTGCAACTGTTTCTGAACTCAACAGACAGGGCTGGTAAAGAATAATAATAGGTTGAAATGCATGTTGTTTAAGCTGATTTCTAATTACTGAGATTCTACTGAGACTGTGGAACCCCTATGTTACGGAATAAAATTAGATTGCCATGCTTCCATTTTGCTTATTTTTGAAGTATTACCTATCAATTTCTTCCAGCATAGATTTATATGCCTAATTGGTTTCCGAAAAACAATTTATCAAACCAAAATTATCAAACCAAAACAAAATGGAATGTAGTAACAGGAAAAATCAATAATTGACATTGAAATTCGGCAGTAAATCATCTACAAATGCCAGCTGATCTACACACGGCAATACCCAAGTTCATTGAGGAGATCAGGTGTGGCTATCATTTGCTTCCACATTTAGGAAAGAAATCAGCTCTGCGGTTTTATTTCATTCCAAGTCCTCTATATCAACATGCAGAATTTGGCTGAGTGTGGGGAGAAGACGGAGGAGGGACTAAAACCAATCAAGTCCTCAGAGTGCAATTTTCCTATGATATATTCACCTCCATTTTTTCAAACAGTACAACCACCCCTCCATTTCTCTGGGTTGACGCTATCTTGAGAATAAAGCAATGAAATAAAAATAAAAGCAATTCTTTTATTTGACTTTTTGAAATTGCAAACTAATTTTTTGTTCATTGTAACCAGTCTAACAATACAGAGATGTATCAAAACAAAATCAATACAGAGATATATCACCCACCTTTCTCCAAATCCAGCCACTTGAGGTTATTAACATCCTGTTGGTGTTTATCCTTCCAAGCTTTTCTCTGTACTTTTACCAACACCTACATACATCTGGACAAATATAGTTTTATTTTTTACAAAAGTGGGATACTAAATACATGCCTCTAAATCTTGCTTTTTCCCCAGCATATCACAGTCCTCCAGCTCAATGCATATAAATCTAACTTAGTAATTTTGAGAGCTTCACATTATTCTACAATAAGTTGCACCAGAATTCTATTCCCTTATTGATGGATATTTAGTTTTTTTCCAGGATGTTGCCATTCCAGACAATGCTGTCATACGCTTTCTTATTTCTTATATTTGAAAAAAAATTACATACATGAAATTTTAAAGAACTTGGTCTAAATTGCTTACTAAAAATTGGTCCTCCTGCAAGCAAATAGGTTGGATGCATGGTCAGGCGATGGACAAATGCAGTTCTCATACTGTTTACAGCACCATACAAGGTATGCTTTTAGTCAGTTAACTCTTTGCACTGTCCTTTTTTTTTTAATTTTATTATGTTATGTTAGTCACCATACAATACATCATTAGTTTTTGATGTAGTGATCCACGATCCATTGTTTTCGTATAACACCCAGTGCTCCATGCAGTACGTGCCCTCCTTAATACCCATCACCGGGCTAACCCCTCCCCCCTCCCCTCTAAAACCCTGTTTGTTTCTCAGAGTCCATAGTCTCTCATGGTTCATCTCTCCCTCCAATTCCCCCGCCCATTTTTCCCTTCCTTCTCTTAATGTCCTCCATGTTATTCCTTATGTTCCACAAATAAGTGAAACCATATGATAATTGACTTTCTCTGCTTGACTTATTTCACTTAGCATAATCTCCTCCAGTCCCACCCATGTTGATACAAAAGTTGGGTATTCATCCTTTCTGATGGCTGAGTAATATTCCATTGTATATATGGACCACATCTTCTTTATCCATTCATCTGTTGAAGGGCATCTCGGCTCTTTCCACAGTTTGGCTATTGCGGGCATTGCTGCTATGAACATTGGGTGCACTGTCCTATTTGATCGGATTTTTCCAATCTATTCAGGTGTAGTGAGTGCTTTTACTTTGTCGTAAGAAAATTCATTTCCATTTAAGCATATTTGAATTATCTGCTACTTTTCAGGATTCTTACCATTGTTTAAAGGTATAAGCTGAGGGCGCCTGGGTGGCTCAGTCATTAAGCGTCTGTTTTTGGCTCAGGTCATGATCCCAGGATCCTGGAATTGAATCCCCCGTCGGGCTCCCTGCTCAGCGGGAACCCTCTCCCACTCCCCTGCTTGTGTTCCCTCTCTCTCTTTGTCTCTCTCTGTCAAATAAATAAACAAAATCTTTAAAAAAAATAAAGGTATAAGCTGAAACAAAGGTAAAAGCTGAAACAAAGGTAACTTTGATTTTATAGTATCACAAATTTTTATATATGGGATTTATTTTCTCCTGCATTTAAATTTGTCGTTGGAATAAATTGGGTACTTTATGCTTTGGGGACCAGTGTTGGACAGTAATTACTTAATTGAGTCTCAGTCTTGTCAGATCCAATCTAAAGAATTCCAGTACTGTTGGTCTTTATTAGTTTTTATTTTCCAACCCACAGTGTTTTTTCCCTGCTAGCTTCTTAACAGCTTTGTTAATGTATAATTTACATATAATAAAACTTACCCATTTTAATTGCACAGTTCAATGTATTTGAGTAAACTCATACAGTTATGCAACCATCACTACAGTCCAATTTTGGAACATTTCAATCACTCCAAAAAGTTTTTTCATTTCCATTTGCAGTAATTCCCTGCTCCCACTTTTAGCCTTAGGCTAACTCTGATTTGCCTTCTGTCTCTGTGGATTTGCCTTTTCTAGAATTTCATATAAATAGAATCATACAACATACAGTCTTTTGTGTCTGGCTTCTTTAGCATGTCTAAAAAGTTTACCCATGTCATTGCATTTGTCAGCAATTAATTCCTTTTTATTTCCTAGAAGTATTCCATCGTAGGGATACACCACAATTTGTTCTTTTACTAGCTGATGGACATTTGGATTGTTTCCAGCTTTTGGTGAATACGAATAATGCTGCTGTGAACATTCTTTTTTTTTTTTTTTTTAAGATTTTATTTATTTGACAGAGAGAGACAAAGTGAGAGAGGGATCACAAGCAGGGGGAGTGGGAGAGGGAGAAGCAGGCTCCTGACTGAGCAGGGAGCCTGATGCGGGGCTCGATCCCAGGACCCTGGGATCATGACCTGAGCCAAAGGCAGACGCTTAATGACTGAGCCCCCCAGGCGCCCCGCTGCTGTGAACATTCTTGTACAAATCTTTAGTTGGACAGGTTTTCCTTTTTCTTGGGTAAATGCCTCGGTGTGGAATTGCTCAGTTTTATGGTAAAGTGACAAAAATTATGTCTTAAATCAATGCTATTATTTGCATATAATTTTTACATATTATTCACGTGTAATAGATATGATTTATATACATCACCCATAAATTATTATATATTATCTCTTTGTTCCTTCTTTGTTATTCTGGGCCTTTTTAAGGTGTAGAACCCAGGCTTAGAGATAACACTCTAAAAAGGGAAAGTGATCTATGATTCTGCTTGCCTTCATTTCCTTAACAAAGCATATTTCTTCGTGTACATTTAATTTACTTCTCACAACAGCACTTCCATTTACTATCCTACTACATTTCTCCACTAACGTAGCAATTAATATCTGTTTTTACACATTAGTGAACTCATCACAAGACTATGAACTTTAACATTGCTTCTCAGAAATTGAAAACAGATCAAGACTTACATTATGGAATCCTTGTTAAGAATAGATATTATTTGCTATTTTCTGTGTTTACCACATGCCAGATATTTAATAGGTGTTTTGCAGGCTTCAACTCACTTAATCTACAACAAATTCTATGAAATAGATAATGTTATCATTCACATTTTACAGATAAAGAAACTGAGATTAGAGAGCTTGTCCAAGTCGAGACAGGTGGAAAGTAATTTTTGTAACTATCCAAGAACAGTGGAAAAGCTTTGAAGAACATGTTTCTTGACTAGTGGGTGAGAAGAATTCCTGCTTTTTACTTGTCGCTATGAAATGAAATGGAAATTTGACCATTTGTTTAATCACTATAGATAGCTAAATTATGTAATATAAGACTACCTGCTTAAAGTAATAAGATAACCCAGGTATTAGACATGCCTTAATAGGACCCTACATGTCTCTGTTAATGTTCCTTGTTTCACTTTTTGATCAGAGTTTAATGGCTTATAATATGAGCCCTGAGAACAGGAGAAGTTCTTTGTGGCTGAAAGCATAACTAGATAAAATCAGCATAATTCTTGTCCTCTTAATAAGGAGGACATTTATAAAGTGTTATTAAGGCAACTTGGGCTTTTGTTGATAGGAGTTAGATCAGTGTCTTCTAGGAACACACCTCTTTGCTCAGATGTATCTTGAAGGATGCAATTTGTAAAGATCTGAGGCCAGCCTGGGGCAGCCCCCAGTCGGCTCAACCTGATTTCCAATGTGTCTGTTCAAACACTATTTGCTGAGATCCTCTAATAAGGGTATACTAGTTTTTTATTTTAAAAAAAGATAGGAATGGGCGCCTGAGCGGCTCAGTTGGTTAAGCGACTGCCTTCAGCTCAGGTCATGATCCTGGAGTCCCGGGATCGAGTCCCGCATCGGGCTCCCTGCTCAGCAGGAAGTCTGTTTCTCCCTCTGACGCTCCCCCATCTCATGCTCTCTCTGTCTCTATCTCATTCTCTCTCTCAAATAAATAAATAAAATCTTTTTAAAAAAAAGATAGGAATGGAAAAGTGACTAGAAGTAAACACATTAAAATTGGTTAACATTTGGTAGTGGTACGGTAAGAAATGTTTTTTAACCTCATTGTGCTTTTTCTACAATTTCAAAATTTTTGATCTTGAGCAAAATAAAACTGTAAAAAATATTTTTTCAGAATATTATCCTTTCCTAGCAGTTGTATAGCTCAGGTAAAATTGGAGGGGGCAGGTAATGAGGGAGAAATCAACAGAAAGTTGCAATGGCAATGGTCATCAACCAATAACATCATTTCATTTGGGGCTAAGTGCTAGAATCTAGGATTGACTTTGTTATCACCACAAAGAAGAAAATCCTTTATAAGATCAACTAGTAGGGAGAGGGAATACTAAATTATACTTTAGTTTACCCAAATTCAGTAGGCTCTCACAATTTGCATCAGAAGTTGGAGTAATGTCCGGTCAGGATCAGGAACCTCTTCAGCCAGAGTAGGAATGTCCACAGGTGCAATTTGTTTCCTTCTTAAATGAACTGGGAACTGAATGAGAGGCAAATTGTAGGATCTTACCCTATACCTACTGAATTAGAGTCCCTGTGGGTGGGGCCCAACAATCTGTCGTAACAAGCCTCTAGGTGGTTCTGATGTACACGCAACTTTGAAAATTCCTGGACCACAGCATGGTAATAGTTTAGAGCACGAACTTTGGACCCAGACTACATAGATGGGAATCCCATTTCTAGCATTTACTACCTCTTTAAGAAAGATTAATTTAGGCAAGTTATTAAACCTCTCTATGTCTTAATTTCCTCATTTGAAAAATGGGGCTAGTAATAATATTTTTCATGTTTGTTGAGACTATAAACCAGTTAATATTTGTGAGGCACTTAGAGCAGCGTATGGCACATGGTAAATACTTGGAAAGTGTTTCCTACTATTATTTTTCTAAAATTGTACCAATATCCTACTTAATGTTGCTGGAATCTACAAATTCCATTAAGCAGCAAATATCTCACATCAAACAAGTATCATATTCATTTATGCATTCACTCATCAAATACTGACATTTATGAAGATTAAGGCATGAATTTATGTTCTGCGTACTTTTAGGTACTAACTCATAAGAGACACATTTAAGAGTGCATTATTCGCAAATATCTTCATTCTGTGGGTTGCCTCTTTGTTTTGTTGACTGTTTCCTTTGCTGTGCAGAGACTGTCTTTTTTCCATTGCATATTTTTTCCTGCTTTGTCAAAGATTATTTGACCATAGAGTGGAGGGTCCATATCTGGGTTCTCTATTCTGTTCCATTGGTCTGTATGTCTGTTTTTGTGCCAGTACCATGCTGTCTTGGTGATCACTGCTTTGTAATATAGCTTGAAATCGGGCAACATGATGCCCCCCCCAGCTTTGTTTTTCTTTTTCAACATCTCCTTGGCGATTCGGGGTCTTTTCTGATTCCATACAAATTTTAGGATTGTTTGTTCCAGCACTTTGAAAAATGTCATTGGAATTTTGATCAGGATGGCACTGAAGTATAGATTGCTCTGGGTAGCATAGACATTTTAACAATGTTTATTCTTCCAATCCATGAGCATGGAATGTTTTTCCATCTTTTTGTGCCTTCTTCAATTTCTTTCATGAGTGTTTTGTAGTTCCTAGAGTATAGATTCTTTACCTCTTTGGTTAGGTTTATTCCGAGGTATCTTATGGTTTTGGGTGCTATTGTAAATGGAATCATTTCTCTAATTTCTCTTTCTACAGTTGCATTGTTAGTGTATAAGAAAGCAACTGATTTCTGTGCATTGATTTTATATCCTGCCACATTTCTGAATTGCTGGATGAGTTCTAGTAATTTGGGGGTGGAGTCTTTTGGGTTTTCCAAATAACGTATCATGTCATCTGCGAAAAGAGAGAGTTTGACTTCTTCTTTGCCAATTTGAATACCTTTTATTTCTTTTTGTTGTCTGATTGCTGTTGCTAGGACTTCTAATACTATGTTGAACAATAGTGGCGAGAGTGGGCATCCTTGACGTGTTCCTGATCTTAAGGGAAAGGCTCTCAGCTCGGCATGTACTGCTTGGAGCACTGGGTGTTATACGAAAACAATGGATCGTGGATCACCACATCAAAAACCAATGATGTATTGTATGGTGACTAACATAACATAATAAAATTAAAAAAAAAAAGAGTGCATTATTCATCAGCAGACCACATGATGGTCCCTGGAAAAGGATGAGATGGTAAAAATGATAACACAGAGCAAAACAAAACCCCTACTATAAAGAAAAGAGGACCTGTTGGGGCCCCTGGGTGGCTCAGTCGGTTAAGCGGCTGCCTTCAGCTCAGGTCATGATCCCAGGGTCCTGGGATCGAGCCCCGCATCAGGCTCCCTGCTCAGCGGAAAGCCTGCTTCTCCCTCTCCCACTCCCCTTACTTGTGTTCCCTCTCTCGCTGTCTCTCTCTGTCAAATAAATAAATAAAATCTTTAAAAAAAAAAAAAAAAAAAAAGAAAAGAGGACCTGTTTAACAAAAAACAGAATGGAAAATCCATCAGTGCGGATTCCTAACCTTGTCTTGACTTTCTTCCTAACTGCAATACTATTATCTAGGTGACAATGGTGGACTGATTAGTGTATATTCTACGTTAGTTTTTTTTTTTTTAAGATTTTTTTATTTATTCATTTGAGACACAGAGATAGAGAGAGAGAGCATGAGCAGGGAGAGAGGCAGAGGGAGAGGGAGAAGCAGACTCCTTGCTGAGCCAGGAGCCCGATGTGGAGCCGAAGGCAGATGCTTAACCATCTGAGCCACCCAGGTGCCCCTATTCTACGTTAGTTTTGATAAACACGCTTTTATTGTAAAGGAGGGTGTACAGCCCAATAAAGGATATACTTCTACCAATTGATTTTGCTGTCTCCATTTTATTTCCACTTAACCACTTTGCCTGGAAATCTCCGTGAACAGTAGAAACCTTACCTTCATGGATCAAAAGCTATCTCAAGTATTGAGTTGCAGGTTTTTCATTTGTTTGCCATTTTTACCTAACCCACATTGACCCAGTTGCCTAACTAATGTAATTCCCTCCTAACTATGGCTCTTCTTTTTTTAAAAGATTTTATTTATTTATTTGAGAGAGAGAGAGAGAGACAGAGCATGAGAGAGAAAGCACAAGCAGCATGTAGGGGCAGAGGGAGAGGGAGAAGCAGACTCCCCACTGAGCAGGGAGCTCCACACAGGGCTTGATCCCAGGACTCTGGGATCATGACCTGAGCTGAAGGCAGACCCTTAACCGACTGAGTCACCCAGGTGACCCTGGCTCTTTTTTTTTTTTTTTAAAGATTTATTTATGTGAGACAGAATGTGCGAGCCTGGTGGGGGAAGGGCAGAGGTAGAGGAAGAGAGAATCCCAAGCCACTACCCACTGAGCACGGAGCCTGCCCTGGGGCTCGATTTCACAACTCTGGGATCATGACTTGAGCCAAAATCAAGAGTTGGACACTTAACCGACTGAGCCACCCAGGTGTCTCTTAACCATGGCTCTTAAGATTACCTGGTAATACCTAAAACTGTGCTGCATAATGTCTTAAGCCCAGTATATTTTCAATAGATATTTGCTGAATGAATGCACAAATGAATGCTGTGATACTTGCTTAAAATGTGTTATGTATTTGTTCCCCTATTGGGATTATGTATATCTTTTCCATCATTTTACTTTTGATCCATGTGTATCATATTTGAACTGAGCTTCTTACAGATGGCATAGAGTTGGGTCATGTCGTTTAATCCATCCTGACAGTTCCTTCTCTTAAATTAGTATGTTTTGATCATTTACATTTATGTCATTATTGATATTGTTAAAAGATAAACTGAAACATATTCAAAATTTTAAGAGTTTATTTGAGCAAAAATGATTTGAATTAGGGGCAGCATCCAATCTAGCAGATAGAAAGAAGCTCTAAAGAGCTGTATAAAATTAAAGACTACTATAGCCAGAGAGAGTGGGAACAAAAAAGTTATACTAGGCAAAAAAGTAAGTTGGTTATTGCAAAGGTACTTTTAGGGGATGGGTCTACCAGGCAGATTACCTAACTAGTACTGATCTGGCAACTCCTGATTGACTGGTTTAAGATTCCATTTTGGGGAGAGCTGAAACTGTAATTAAGTCTAAGTTTGGTGACATGGGGCTTAGTATAAGTAACTCCATTTGGGGCCTGTCATCTTGTTTTTGACAATATGTTTGGATTTAGATTGATGCTACACAAAATTCTGGTGTTGTCCCCCATCCTCCCAAATCCCCACCCTGCAATCTGCCTGTTGCTATTTACTTTCCAGAGTCTTCACATAGTTATTGCATGCATTCTGTCCAGGTTCTATGGCTATATTCAGTGGGAGACAATGTATGAAGCACACTTAATCCATCTACATACTATTGGAACTTGGGAATAATTATTTTTAGAGTTCCCCTTAAACCTGAGGGCCAGATTTCAAGTTTCTGATGGTCACTTTAATGTTCCTATCAGATCACAGAATCTCAAATTTGCCATAATCCAACATACTTATATAGGTATCTTCCTTCAGCAATTAAGAAAACCCAAAAAACTCCTAAGGACTCTCAGGATGAACTACTGATAAAACCCTTCCCAGCTCATTGCTGCAGACTCAAGTTTTCCAGAGTTAGGACATGCTTGAGGCAAGTATTCATAATGTAGACTTTTCCAGGACCAAACCAGACAGAATCCCTAGGCTAGCAAGATGGCTGGTATCACAAAATAATTGTATCTATTATTTTTTTTTCACCAAATACTGTGGGTTGGATCCTGTTTTGAGTATTTGGGCTGTAGCAGTCAACAAGAAAATGGCCCTTACCTCTAGTGGGTGTGGGGGTGGGGAAGGAAGAAAGACAATACACACATTCACAAATAAATGAATCAATTAGTTTCAGTTAGTGATAAGTGTTGGGAAGAAATAACAGGGTAATGGGCTACAGAGTGATGGGGGTGGGGGGGGTGGCAGAGTGGCTACTTTACCCAGGTGGTCTGGAAAGGCTCTCTAGGAAGCATTTGAATTGCTATCTGAATGTTGACAAGGAGGGAAACCAGGGAAGACGTGGGGGCAGAAGTTTCCAGGAAAAGAGAAATGAAATTGCCAAGGTCTGGTCTGCTCTTTTTCTACCTTTTCTACATTTCTGACCACAAAATTTAAATCTAGATGAGGAAAAGTTGTTTTTTTCCCCCAAAGCAGCTGGAGACCTTAATCAAACATCAAACTATGCATAGGCAATAAAATACCCCAGAATTTGATTGCTATAACCCACTCCCTTAATAATATTTCTTCTGCAGACCAGTTAAAGCCCAAGTTCTGGCCCAATATTAAGGGAATAGACATGGTGATTTTTAGCTAGATATAGTGTTTAGAATGGAGGAGGCAGATCATTAGATTGTGGATTACAAAAATCCAGATTTGCTGTCTCATTCATTCATAAGAAACACTGAAACATGTAATTTGCATTTTGAATCATATTTTTAAGCTATGAAAGCAAGCATGCAAATACCATTTTTGGACAGTAGGTGGCGGACTATCCCTACAAACTAGCGGTTGAGTCTTCTGCAGCCTCAACTGTTTGGGAAAGGAGCTGGCCCCAGCTTCTTGAATCACAAAGATTAGACCATTCAAAGGGTATATATGAAGGATATATACAAGTGTTGGAATGATTCTGGTATTCTGGTGCCACTGAAAGTACCTCCTCACAGTAAATAGACATCTCAGAGGCTCTGGGCCCTGAGAAAGAATATTTTAGTGACTGAAACATCCCAACCTCAGTCCTATAGGATCTAAGCTACCATAGGTGGAGCTAAAAGACACTGACACTTGTCTTAAATTAGGGATTTTGAAAGAAGGTGGGTGGAGTCTTTGAAGTCCTTAGCACTCTCTAGTTGAAAGACATAGGTAGTGTACTTAAGCAGTATGTGAGGAAAAAGCAGTAAAACCTTCAAAAACGACCCTTCTCTACATGGCATGATTTTGAGACATCAACCATCTGCCAGCCTAGAGATTCTGTTTGGTTTGGTCTTAGAAAGGTCTACAACATGTGGGTCCTCACCCCAAGCATCTCTGACCTAAGGGGAGCTTCTGAGTCGGCAGGGGTACATTTCTAGCAGCCCTTCCTAGGAAATCCTGAGAATTTTGTTTTGTTTTTTAACTGCCAAAGGAAAATACTTATGTAAGTATGTTGGGTTCATGGGAAATTTGAGATCCTGTGATCAAATAGGAACTTTAACACGACAGTCAGAAACTTGGACTCAAATCCCCAGATTAAGGGGAGCTCTAAAAATAATTATTCTCAGAATTCCAGTTATAAATAAGATGGAGTAAGCACAGTTTATATCTTGTCTTTCACTGAGTATAACTACAAAACCTGGACAGAGTGCATGGGATAATACTTGAAGACTCTGGAAAGCAAATAGCACATTGGGGAAAAACACCAGAATTTGGAGTACCATCAATCGAAATCTAAATATATCAATAATAACATTAATGTAAATGATCTGAATGTTCCAATTAAAAAAAATTCTCAGAATGGATTAAGGAACATTACCCCACTCAGTGCCATCTATAAGAAACTTAGTTCAAATGGAATGATACACATAGATTAAAGTAAAAGGATGGAAGAAAATTTTCCATGCAGACACTAGTCAAGAGAGCTGAGGTGGCTGTATTGTTGTCAGACCTGACTTCAGAGAAAAGAAAATTACTGGTGATAAAAAGGGTTAGATAACCAAGAAACCGTAACAATCCTAGATGTGTGTGTAACAACAGAGTTTCAAAATACATGAAGCAAAAGCTGACAGAATTGGAAGAAAAAGGACAAGCCCATAATTAGAGTTGGAGATATCAACACTCCTTTCTCAGTAATAGAGCTAATAGAATATCAAGGATATAGAGTGACTGAACAAAGCTGGCAACCAACTGATATTTGAAAAATATTCCACCCAAACACAGAAGAAAACATTTTCTTCAGTGCACATGGAACATTTACCAAGATAGACCATATTCCAAATCTTTAAACAAACCTTAACAAATTTTTAAAAATTCAAAGTATACAAAGAGTATCATCAAACCATAATGACATCAAACTATAAATCAATAAGAGAAATATAACAGAAAAATCTCTAAGCACTTGAAGCTAATCAATACACTTCCAATTAATCCATGGCTGAAAAAGGAAGCTTCAGGGTAAGTTATAAAATATTTTGAATGAAATGAAAATGAATGTAACATCAAAATTTGTGGGATGCAGCTAAAGGAGTCCTTAGAGGAAAATTTATAGCATTAAAATGTTTATATTAGAAAAGAAAAAAGAATCAAATCAATTACTTATGTTTACCTTAAGAAACTAGAAAAAAGAAAAGCAACTAAACCCAAAGTGAAGATAACAAAGGAAAATTAGATGAAACGATAAATTAATAAAATTTAAAACAGAAAATAGAGAAAATCAATTAAACTAAAGGCTGGTTTCTGAGTGCAATAAAATTAAATAACTTCTAGCAGGAACAGAGAGAAGATGCAAGTTACCAATATCAGACTAAAAATGGAGAGATCAGTACAGACTCTGTAAACATTAAAAGGTTAATAAGAGAATATTATGGGGGCACCTGGGTAGCTCAGTCATTAAGCGTCTGCCTTCGGCTCAGGTCATGGTCCCGGGGTCCTGGGATCGAGCCCCGCATCGGGCTGCCTGCTCCACGGGAAGCCTGCTTCTCCCTCTCTCACTCCCCCTGCTTGTGTTCCTGCTCTTGCTGTCTCTCTCTGTCAAATAAATAAAATCTTTAAAAAAATATATATATGGGGCACCTGGGTGGCTCAGTCGTTAAGTGTCTGCCTTCGGCTCAGGTCGTGATCCCAGGGTCCTGGGATCGAGCCCCACATCGGGTTCCCTGCTCGGCGGGAAGCCTGCTTCTCCCTCTCCCACTCCCCCTGCTTGTGTTCCCTCTCTTGCTATGTCTCTCTCTGTCAAATAAATAAATGAAATCTTTAAAAAAAGAGAGAGAGAGAGAGAATATTATGAACAACTCTATGCACACAAATTCAATACCTTAAATGAAATGGACTAATTTCAGCTCAACCAAGAAAAATCTATAACTTGAGCTGTCCTATAACTATTAAAGAAATTAAATTTGTAGTTAAAAGCCTTCCAAAAAGAAATTGCCCAGCCCCGATGGTTCCACAGATGAATTCTAGGAACATCTAAAGGAGAAATGGCACCAATTCTACACAATAACCTTCATGAAATAGAAAAAGAGCAAACATATCCCAGGTCATTTTATGAGGCTAGCATTACTCTGATACCAAAAGTAGACAAAGAAAAGATAAGAAAAGAAAAATAACTACAGACCTATATTTCTCATGAAGATGGATGTAAAAATGTTCAATAAAATATTACCAAATTGAATTGAGGGATATATAAAAAGAATAATATATCATACTAAGTGGAGTTTATCCCAGGATGGAAGGTTCAACATTCAGATATCAATCAATGTAACCCACCGTATCAACAATATAAAGAACAACTTTATGAGCATATGAATTGATACAGAAAAGCATTTGATAAAATCCAAAGATCATTCTGAACAAAAACTTGCAGCAAACTAGGATTAGAAGGGAATTTCTTCAACCTGCTAAAGATTATCTACAAAAAAAAGAAAGAAAGAAAGAAAGAAAGAAAGAAAACCTACAGCTAATATCATACTTAATGGTTAAATGCTTTCTCCCAAACTCGGGAATAAGTTAAGGATGTCCGCTCTCACCACTCTTAATTCAGCATTGTACTGAAAATTTTAACCCAGAGCAATGAGGCAAGAAGAAGAAAAAAAGACATACAGATTGAAAGAAAAAAAATCAAAACAGTTCCTAGTCTCAGATAACATGATTCTGCAAGTAGAAAATCTCAAACTATCTACAGAAGGACTCCTGGAATTAATAAGAGTTTAGCAGGGTTGCAACACACAGTCAATGCTCAAAAATCAATTTTTGCTAGCAATGTAAAACTAGAAAGCAAATATTTAAAAATACAATTTACAATATCTCAAACAATTAAATACCTTGGTCTAGATCTAACAAAACATGTACAGAATCTGTATGCTGAAAACTACAAAATGCTGATAAAAGAAATCAAAGAAGACATATTAATGAAAAAATGTACCATATTCTTGAATTGGAAGACTCAGCAAAGCAAAGATATCATTTCCTCCCTGAATTGAACTATAGACTTATTACACCAATCCAAAGACAAGCAGGAATTTTGGTAGATATAGACAAGCTGATTCTAACATTTATATGAAAAAACAAAGGAACTAGAAGAGGTAAACAAGTTTTTAAAGGAAGAATAAATTTGGAGCAATCTGTAGAAAGAACATTTTGTACTTCAGTGGAAAACTATGCATTGTCTATAAATGTACTTTTCTACTTAATCAGATTCTGATTCTACGGGAGCTGTTTTATAACTGTGTAAGACAGATAGGCATTTTGTTTCATTTGGTGGAGGCTCAAATGTGCTCCTTCACACTCTGGAAAAACCAGTTTCTTCTCCATGTGCAATTCATTTCAATATTCCTTTACTCCATATAAATGTGTGCTCTTTTGACCTTTCCTTTGAATGATTTATAACATCTGCTCGGTTCCCTTAGTAGCAAGTAAAGTAAAATACTTAACATGTGTTCATTTATATCTGTTTGAGTCATGATTTTACCTTTTTCTGAAAATTGTTTTAACAAACCACACTACCTGATTTCAAAACTCACTAGGAAGCTACAATAATCAAGACAGTGTGGTGTTGTGGAAGGGATAGACACATAGATCAGTGGAACAGAATAGAGAGTCCAGAAATAGACTCACACATATAATTTATAATTTTAACAAGATGCAAAAGCCACTTAGAGTATTAAAAACAGTCTTGGGAGCGCCTGGCTTGCTCAGTTGGTAGAACACGTGACTCTTGATCTTGGAGTCATGAACTCAAGCCCCACATTGGGCATAGATATTACTTAAAACAAACAAACAAACAAACAAATAAATAAAAACAGTCTTTCAACAAGTGGTGTTGGAACAATTGGACATCCATGCGTTAAAAAAAAAGAGAGAGAAGCACTTCAACCAGAACTTTATGCAATACACAAAAATTATTTCAAAATATACCAGAGACCTAAATACGAAATAAAAACTGTACAACTTTTAGAAAAAAACATAGAAGACTTTGGATTTAGTGAAGAATTCTTACTTATGGCACCAAAAGTATTCTCCTTAAATAAAAAATAAAGTTGATAAATTGAGCTTCGTCACAATAAAAAAAATTTTTTTTGCCCTGCAGAGGACACTGTTAGGAGAATGAAAATATAAGCTGCAGACTGGGAGGAAAGGAAATATTTGCAAATCACATATTGATAAAGGACTTTTATCTAGATCAGATACAGGACTCTCAGGAGTCGACAATAAGTAAACAAACACTCAATTAAAAATCCACCAAAGACATGAGTGGATACTTCACCATAGAGATAAAATGGATGTCAAAGAGGCACATGAAAAAAAATGTTTAACATCATTAGCTAGTAGGGAAACTCCAGTAATCAGTGAGGTATCATTACATTTCTGAGTGGCTAAAATAAGAATTACTGACAACACCAGGTTCTATTGCAAAATGGTATAGCCATTCTGGAAAACTGATAGTTTCTTATAAACATAAACTTACTGTCATGACCCAAAAATTCCACTCCTGGTAACTGCTTTAAGAAATGAAAACATATCCACACAAAAATCTGTACACAAATGTTTATAATAGTTCTATTTGTAATTGTCTACATTTAGAAACAACACAAAGCTCCTTCAGTGGGTGAATAGATAAACTAAGTGTGGTAATGGGGTGGCTGGGTGATAGACATTGGGGAGGGTATGTGCTGTGGTGAGCACTGTGAATTGTGCAAGACTGTTGAATCATAGATCTGTACCTCTGAAGCAAATAATACATTATATGTTAAAAAAAAAAAAGAAGAAGATAGCAGAAGGGGAAGAATGAAGGGGGGGAATCGGAGGGGGAGATGAACCATGAGAGACAATGGACTCTGAAAAACAAACTGAGGGTTCTAGAGGGGAGGGGGGTGGGGGGATGGGTTAGCCTGATGATGGGTATTAAAGAGGGCACGTTCTGCATGGAGCACTGGGTGTTATATGCAAACAATGAATCATGGAACACTACATCAAAAACTAATGATGTAATGTATGGTGATTAACATAACATAATTTAAAAAAAAAAGAAAAAAAAGTAACGAACTCCTGATACACATAACAACTTGGATGAATCTTAAAAGCATGCCGAGTGCAAGAAGTTAGTCTCAAAAGGTTACATACTGTGTGATCTCATTTATATGACTGTCTCCAAAAGGCAAAACTACAAAGATGAAAACCAGATTAGAAATTCACAGGGATTATGGGTAGGGGGAGGAGTGACCATTAAGAGATAACTCAAGGTGGGGCGCCTGGGTGGCTCAGTCATTAGGCTTCTGCCTTGGGCTCAGGTCATGATCCCAGGTCATGGGATCAAGCCCCACATTGGGCTACCTGCTCGGTGGGAAGCCTGCTTCTCCCTCTCCCACTCCCCCTGCGTGTGTTCCCTCTCTTGCTGTGTCTCTCTGTCAAATAAATAAATAAATAAATAATCTTTAAAAAAAAAAAGAGAGAGATAAGGGATTTTGGGGGGTGAAGAAACTGTGTAGTATCCTGAGTATGGAGGTGAATACATGGATCTATACATGTATTAAAAGTCATACTACTGTACACCACAAGAAAAGGGCAATTTTACTGAAAATAAGATTTAAAAAGAAAAAAAATAACATAAAATTTTCTTAATGTCCCTTTCCTTTAAAAAGTGCTTGAAGGGGGTGCCTGGGTGGCTCAGTCGATTAAGCATCTGCCTTTGGCTCAGGTCATGATCCTGAGGTCCTGGGAAGGAGCTCCAAGTCAGGCTCCCTGCTTAGCGGGGAGTCTGCTTCTCCCTCTTCCTCTACTCACCACCCCCTACCTATGCTCGTGCTCTCTCTCTCTCAGATAAATAAATAAAATCTTTTTAAAAAGCCCTTGAGGAGGGCGCCTGGGTGGCTCAGTTGGTTAAGCGACTGCCTTCAGCTCAGGTCATGATCCTGGAGTCCCAGGATCGAGTCCCGCATCAGGCTCCCTGCTTGGCAGGGAGTCTGCTTCTCCCTCTGACCCTCCTCCCTCTCATGCTCTCTGTCTCTCATTCTCTCTCTCAAATAAATAAATAAAATCTTTAAAAAAAAAAAAAAAGCCCTTGAGGAAAAGGAGGAGGTTGGAGCCAAACTCTACCCCCTCAATCAGAAGCATCAACTTTTGCTCAGTTCTCGATCTTGTTCCACCAAAAATGCCTTCTGGGGCGTTTGGGTGGCTCAGTCATTAAGCGTCTGTCTTCGGCTCAGGTCATGATCCCAGGACTCTGGGATTGGGCTCCCTGCTCAGCGGGAAGCCTGCTTCTCCCCCACCCACTCCCCCTGCCTTGTGTTCCCTCTCTCGTCTCTTTCTCTATCAAAAAATAAATAAAAAATCTTAAAAAAAACAGAAAGAAAGAAAAACGTCTTCTATGGACACATGGTTGAATAGTTTTATGCCTTAAAAAATAAATGATTGTTGTTGAGCTATCAATTGGTATTTATCTGTATCATATACAACTGGGTCCATGAACTAGGTCTATCACACAAAAACATAATTGCAATTTGTCAAAAACTTAACTAACAGATTAATAATAAACAGTTTTATTAATGGACATATATGAGTATATAGACCTTTATTCCAACAATCTGTTTATCTGTGTAACTTCAAATTGTAACTACATTTCACTGAAATTCATTAAAATTCAAAAGGCATGCTCTTTTTAAGTTTCCATTAGTGGTATTTTATATCAAGATGATAAACTGGCCAATAAAACAATTTTGAGCTGTATTTTCCTTTCTTGAAGTAGTGTACTATATTTCCCTAAAATTATTCAAGGACTCATTTTATTTTACTCATTGGATTTATTATATTTTCTTTTTTTTAAAGATTTTATTTATTCATTTGAGAGAGGGAGAGACAGAGCACAAGCAGAGGGAGAGGGAGAAGCAGACTCCCCTCTTAACCATCTGAGCCACCCATGCTCCCCGTTTTATATTTTCTGTTGCCCATGTGAGACTGAAAGCAGATTTCTGTTTACCCATATGCATTTAGAAAGTTTTTGAAGAATGCAACTTTTTTTTTTTCTTCCCCAGAATGAACTAATTCAGCGTTGGGAATAAGGAACCAGTTCCAGAATCTAGAATTTCTTTCTTTCTTTTTTTTTTTAAAGATTTTATTTATTTATTCATGAGAGACAGAGAGAGAGAGGCAGAGGGAGAAGCAGGCTCTCAAGGAGCAGAGAGCCCGATGCAGGACTCGATCCCAGGACCCTGGGATCATGACCTGAGCCGAAGGCAGACGCTTAACCATCTGAGTCACCCAGGCGCCCCAGAATCTAGAATTTCTATCACAGAATGGTGGCATGACCTAGCAGGTCCCTTAGTCTGCTTTCCAGTATTCCACCTCCCAAATGAAAATGTGAGATGTGATTAATTACGCGTATTTCCTCTCTGCTCCCAGGAATACATAATAAGGCTAATTATGCTAATTATAATTCTGGCCACCACTGCACCAGGCTATTTACATATGTCATCTCATTGGATTGTCACAACATCTTTATGAAATAGATATTATAAGTATATCTGTTAATTGCTCGAAACTTGTGATTCTTCAGTTCATTTCCAGCTCTGACATCCTAGACACCATGACCTTGCAAAGCCCAGGGTGCTCACTCCTGCTCCGCTCCTGCGAGTATTCCTTTAGTACGCCTGCTAACAGCTCTTTCCTCTATGTCATTTGTTGGCCATTCTGACGATGTCCACTGTTGGGTCTCAGGTCTCAGTGGTGTTATAGATATTAGGTGTTATAGATCGTCCATCCAAAATATTAATCTTGCCCAAATTCAACTCCAATGACTACTTCCTCTCCAGTTCAGTTACCCATTAAATGGGTCACATTTTGTATGTGGGAGTTTAATCCATCTTAGAAATCAAAGTCTAAAATCCCAGTTACCGACCAAATCTTCTGTCCTAGCTCTTTCATGCTCACACTTCATCTAGCCTTGTAAAAACCTCAGATCCCCTCGGTCTCTCCATCTTCCCTTTGGTGTCGGCTGCACATTCTTCGCACTTCTCTTTCCTTGTCCAGCTTGAAATTCACAATTAACTACTTGACTTTCTTAATTCAGCCCCTCTTTTTTATAGCTTGAAATGTTTCTTGGGCTGATTGTTTCTTCCTTGACCCAGTGACCTCCAGTCTTGTCCAGTTCCCTCCCTTTTCCTTCTTCACATTCTTCACTTTTACTTCCTTATGCCCCATTAGTTCATCATCCCATTGATTTGTTCTTTGTCCTGCCAAATCACTAAAAGTGCTCTCAGGAGGGTTGTTAATGTTGGTTCAACTGTGGAATCTAATGTAAACAACACTTCTTAAATCCCTGTACAGTTTGTTGCATTTCAAACTGCATATCATTCAGTAAATTTTCCCTTTGGAAGTGATTTTCATTTTGTTTTTTGTGTATTGTCCTCTGTCAGTTTTTTGATTGGGTTGTTGACCTTCCTCTTACTAATTTCTAAGAGCTCCTTACCTGCAAAGGAAAGAAAAAAGCCTACTATCATTCATGTTGCCATTTTCTTCCCAGGTTTGTTATTTGTTGTTTGTTAACTTTGCTTATGCTATTTTGTCCCACGCTCTAATTTTTATTTTTATTATATATTTATTTTTAAAGATTTTTATTTATTTGAGAAAGAACATGAGGCAGGGGAGGGGCAGAGGGAGAAGCAGGCACCGTGCTGAGGAGGGAGTCTGACATGGGGCTCCATCCCAGGACCCTGGGATCATGACCTGAGCCGAAGGCAGACACCCAACTGACTGAGCCACCCGGGGCCCCCCCCATGCTCTAATTTTTAATACATATGTAGTTTTATTTATTAATCTCATAGATTATCACTTTTAAGTGAAAGCCTTTGGAAAAACTTCTCCTATTCCCCAAATTATATGCATATATCTGTATAATCTTAGATGTTTTCTTGGTATACTATATATGATTTCAGTTAAAAATGTAAATGTGTAGTTCAACTGAAATTTATTTCTTATATTCTTTCTAAATAGATAGCCAGTTGCTTAGCCCTCTCTTTTCTTCACTGAAATACCACCTGTATTGTATATTAATTTATATCATTTGTGCATATTTCTGGAATTTATATTCTTTTCCCTCTCATTGGACTGTCTATTCATGAACCTGTACAAAACTGATTTAATTCCTATGGACTTATAAAAATCACCATTGCCATCTACATACCCATTTTTGTGCCATTGCCATTATGCCTTTGGTACATACATTATGGTTTCTAGAAATAAGATATATAAATCTCCTATTTTCTTGATCCATCACAAAGTGTCTCTTGTACTTTTTGACTTTCCATGAAGTAAGAAGCAATGAATGTTAGAAAGTTAGGTACTTCCTTGTGCCTCAGTGTCCTCATTGTGGGAAATTAAATGAATTAATTCATGTTATCTCTTAGGATGAGCATATGGTAACTCCTCAGTGTTAGCTATTATTAATAGCATGAGTAAGTTAGGACACCTATTCTTCCCTCTGCCTCTTTTTCTACTTTTCTATCTGTAACCTCCTCCAAATTTGAGAACTTTCATCATCTCTTCTGTAATCATAATTAATCCTTGCATGCTTTGTCTGTTGGTTGAAGCTAAAATTGATAATACCAATACATAGTATTTCCATTATTGTGATTGTGTTAATATTGTTCATTATTCTATGATTCTAAAGTGTCTTTATTTTATTTTACTTTTTTTGTCATATGTCTTCATCAAGTCACTAAGATCATCTATCTTCATACTCCATCCACGGTAAGAGATGCAATATAATTATTAAAGATATATTTCCCAGAAACTTCTGCCTTCTTATTCCAATCTGGACCAGAGAGCACTCTGGGCTGGATGCCAGCCTGTCATCCTGACTTCCTTTTTCCCTTGTCTTGGGTTGAAGCCAGTGTTCTTAGATCTCAAATTTTTACCTTTTTTGGATTTTATTCTTGTTATAGCTGAGAATATCTTCAAGTAATTTTCTTGAAAGGGTGCATAAGAAATAAAACTTCTGAATTTTTACATGTCTGAAAATGACTTTATTTTTCCTTCTCACTTGATTGACATGTTTACTAGGTATAGAATCTTAAGTTCATAATTATTTTTCTCGGGGCGCCTGGGTGGCTCAGTCGTTAAGCGTCTGCCTTTGGCTCAGGTCGTGATCCCAGGGTCCTGGGATCGAGCCCCGCATCGGGCTCCCTGCTGGGCGGGAAGCCTGCTTCTCCCTCTGCCACTCCCCCTGCTTGTGTTCCCTCTCTCGCTGTGTCTCTCTCTTCAAATAAATAAAAAAATAATAATAATTATTTTTCTCAGAGGGTTCTAAGGGATTCTAAGATGAAATCATATTCTTGTTCCCTTGTAGGCCATATTTTTTCCCTCTCTGGAATCTTAGGATACTCTCTAGATGCTAAGAGTTAAGAGATTTCTTTTTTTTAAGATTTTATTTATTTATTTGGGAGAGAGAGAGAGAGCACAAGCAGAAGGAAGGGACGAGGGAGAGGGAGAAGCAGACTCCCCACTGAGCAGCGAGCCCGATGCAGGACTCGATCCCAGGACCCTGAGATCATGACCTGAGCTGAAGGCAGACACTTAACCGACTGAGCCACCCAGGTATCCCAGTTAAGAAATTTCTTGAAGATCTGCCACTGTTTAGGTTGTTTTTGTTTTGTTTTAATTCTTCCTGTGATCATGATTACATGAGTGTATACAACTGTCAAATATCATCAAAAAACATGGTATCTTGAATCAAATTTTAGCACCAGGAGGAAGAAATCTTGTACTTAAAGCCTGTGCTACAACATTCAACATTAAATTATACCATTAATGTAGGGCTTCTCTAATTATTTTGCATTTGTGTGTTTAATGCTTTGATCTTCATCCAAGGTAGGAATTCTTAACCTTTCTTTTGGGCCATGAAACCCTCTGGCTTTCTGGTGCAGTCTGTAGACCCCTTTCCAGAGTAATGTTTTTAAATGTTTAAAATAAAATACATAAGATTATAAAAGAGACCTTTTACATTGAAATATAGCTACCAAAATGCTAAAAACCAAAATCGTAATAGAGTAATATATTGCTACTTTTTTTTTTTTTTTTGAGAGAGGGAGAGAGGAGGGAAGGGGCAGAGGGAGAAGGAGAATCTTAGAATCTTGGGGCGTGTGGGTGGCTCAGTCGTTAAGCATCTGCCTTCGGCTCAGGTTATGATCCCGGGGTCCTGGGATCGAGCCCCGCATCGGGCTCCCTGCTCCGCGGGAAGCCTGCTTTACCCTCTCCCACTCCCCCTGCTTGTGTTCCTGCTCTCGCTATGTCTCTCTCTGTCAAATAAATAAATAAAATCTTTAAAAAAAAAAAGAATCTTAGAATCTTAAGCAGGCTTCACATCCAGTGCTGAGCCCAACACGGGGCTCGATCTCACAACCTAAGATCATGATCTGAGCTGAAATCAAGAGTTGGATGCTTAACTGACTGAGACACCCAGGCGGCCCTATATTGCTTCTTTATTAACACTTTAAGTAAGATCTAGTGGAGGCTTTTATAGCCACTATTATTTCAAAATAGTGATGAGTATAAATGATATTTTGAGATATTTGTAACAACCAAATGTGCTGTAAAAATATATGTGCTTTCTATTGGTAACAAAATCACAGGTGTTGCTCTAAGTACTGTAATTTGTGCTTGTATTCAAAATGGACAAAAATGCTAAAGTTTAGTTAGAGACTAGGGAAACTAAAAATATAATTTTCCCCTTCTAAGTTCAAAGACCTCCTGAATTTTATGCAGGGCCTCTTATTTATGAATCCCTCCCTTAGAGTAAAAGCTCTTTCAGGTGTGGCAGACTGCCTGTTCCTGAGAAGGTGGCAGCAGTGTTCCCACGCCTACAATGCTCTTTCAGTATATGACTTTGGCATTCCCCCATCAAGAGGTAGACTCTTTCTCCATTCCCTTGAGTCTGCCTGTGACAGCTTTGACCAACCGAATATGTTAGAAGTGATGCTATACCAGTCTGAGCATGGGCCTTAAATGATCTGTCAGCTTCTACTTTATTCCTCATAGAAGCAAGACACCATGTAAGAAGTGCAATTAACCTAGACCACCATGCTGTAAAAAACCTAACTAAGCTCTATGAAGAGGACCTGGAGGATGAAATGCCATATGGAGAGAAAAGGTCACCAAGGAACACTGAAGTACTGGACACTTGGGTGAAGAAGCCATATTGAAAGTGGATCCTTCAGTCTTAGCCATCTTACTTGATGCCATGTGGATCAGAGGTGAGTTTCTCCCCTGAACTGTTCCAGAATCCCTGACCTATAAAATTGTGGGCAAAATAAAATGGCTGTTTCAAGCCACTGAAATTTGGGGAAGGTCATTAGAGAGTAACAGAACTGAGGACCATGACCATGTTCCACATGTCTTTTGTATCCTTCACATTAATTCGCAAATTAACAGGCAGAGAAGGGGAACTCTGGAATTCTTGACATAATGAGGTTTGCATGGCATTTTGTTGTCATTAAAGAACTATGGGGAGTAACATCATAGAATCAAAGTATATTGTCCAATAAATGCCCTATGATTCTTTTTTTTAAAGATTTATTTATAGGGGTGCCTGGTTGGTACAGTCAGTTGATCATCTACCTTCAGCTCAGGTCATGATCCCAGGGTCCTGGGATCGAGCCCCGTGTCGGGCTCCCTGCTCAGTGGGGGAGTCTGCTTCTCCCTCTGCCTCTGTCCCTTCCCTTAGCCCATGCTCATGCTCTCTCTTGCTCTCAATAAATAAATAAAATCTTTTAAAAAATATTTATTTATTTACTTCAGAAAGAGAGAGAGAGGGATAGAGCATGTGAGTGCACGAGTGGGGGGAGGGGCAGAGGGAGAGAATTTTCAAGCAGTCTCCCCTCTGAGAGAGGAGCCCACCACAGGACCCATGAGATTATGACCTCCACAGAAACCAAGAGTCAGATGCTTAACCCACTGAGCCACCCAGTCTCCCCTGGCCTATGATTCTTAAGGTACCCAGCCTGCTTCCCAAGATCTCAGATTAGCCCAGGACCCTGAGATCATGATGTGAGCTGAAATCAAGAGTTGGTGACTTAACCAACTGAGCCCCCAGATGCCCCCAAATGGATCTCTCTTGAAATATTTTCAGTGACTGCTGAATTATTTAAGTGGTTCCTAAAATACATATGTGCCGCATGTGATTTTAGATAGTGAGCAAATCAACTCTTTATGGTTATAGTAGTTTATATTTGGCTTGTATATTAGAATATTTATGGCAAACATTTCTGGGTTCACACATAGTATCGTATAATATTTTAAAAGGGGTCAATTAAAAGCTACATTAGGCCGTGAATGCTATACCTATGGCCCAAATGGTGAAGATGAAGCTAAAATGCTTGAAATTGGCATGTAGAGGTTGCAAATACAAAGGAGAGAGGAATACAGAAATGGAGTCATTTAAGTGCACCTGGATGGCTCAGTGGGTTAAGCTTCTGACTCTTGATTTCAGCTCAAGTCATGATCTCAGGGTTGTGAGATTGAGGCCCGAGTCAGGCTCCGAGCTGGACATGTGGAGCCACCTTAAGACCTCTCTCCCTCTCCCTCTGCCCCTCCCCACCCTCTCTTTCTAAAAAAAAAAAAAAAAAGAAAAAAGAAATAGAGTCACTTATTCACAGTCACTTGACCAGCATCCAGGGCTAGCAGTTCTTTGCATTAATTTATTTTATGTTAGACCGCTCTAAAATAGGCAACACTATTTAGAGTCTATATCTGCCTTCCAAAAGGACAATGTATCTTTAATGGGGCAGCAGTAATATTTTCATTTCAGCGTGTTTCCCCAAAAAGGATCATTAATTATGGTCTACAAAACACTGGTCTCCAAAGTTATTGTGTTAATTTGGTAAAAGTAAATTCTCATCAGGTTGACTAACTATTGTCATGTGCTCTGGTTCATGTGCTCTGGTTTCTGGAAACTTGCCCTTATTTATTTATTTATTTATTTATTTGGTGTCAAGGTTTAGCACTCTTTGAGGGGCTTATAATGGCCTTGCAATACTAATCAGCTGTTCAGTTGTGAAGATACGATTTGGCAGTGTTTTTGCAGCCTGGAAATGAGGGGGAGATCTAACAACTCGGAGTTCTCAGCACTAATTTTTTGTTAAGTGGAGCTAAGGGAGAGCTGAGTTATTAACACGTATCTGATTATTTCATCAACATATTAGATCGTTAACTTGAATATCTTAGCCCCAAAATGTCATTCATAAAATCGTGAGAGTATCTGATCTTATCTTCATATCCTATTGCACTTTAAGGTCATGTCTATGTGATTGTGGCAGGTCAGATTGAATCAGGAGAATAACATATTTTGTGAGTATAGATAGAGCTCCTTCCTAAATCTTTCAGGGATTTTGAAATGGCCAGATAGGAATGTTATTATCCTAAATAAAGTTAAAAAAATTAAAAAACACCCAACTCAATTTCATTAAAAGACATCAAGTTTGAAATTACTAAAATAAAACGACATTCTACTTGAATGGGACTCACATATCATCTTAGCGGTCATTTTCTTTAGGCATTAACATCGCACAAGTGAGACATTTTGGACAGAAGAAACACAACAAAAATAAAATAAGAATGTGATGTGATTTTCTGAGAATCTTACCTGAGTACTTTTCCTCAAAGGAAGGTAGTATGGTTTAGCAGTTTAAAAACGTGCTGTCTAGAAGAGGACATCTTGGGCTCAGATCCCATCCTTGCCACATTCCAGCTCTGTGACAGTAGGCAGATCACTTAGCTTCAGTCTCCCCATCTGTAAAATGGGCATGATATTACTATTGTACCTACCTCACAGGACTAGCACATAGTAAGTGCCATATAAGTGTTCGTTAAACGAATGTACAAAATTTCTTTTTTGACCACAGGAATGTTTCAGGAATGTTTCATCAATTACTTTAGTGAAACTAGGGTGTTCCCAGTTCACAAATTCCCATTCATACGGGTACTTTTCCACATTTTAACAAAGAGTAACTTCTTAGGAATTGCATATATATAAAGGTAAAATGTTTAAATTATGAAAATAACAGCTTCTTAATGTCTTATGTTTGGAAACTTCATTGCATTAAAAGCATTATAAATGCTTTTCTCATCTCCATTTGTCCCCGTCAGTCTTTTGGAAAACCAAGGGAGGTAATTTTGTACATGATGAATGATATGAACTGAATGTCACCCTCGAGAGGCCAGGAATATGATCTGTGTAGAAAGGAAAAAGAAGATGAACAAAGTGACTGTTTGAGTAACTTGGTAGCCTACTCTACCCAGGATTTCCATGCTGTGAGAAAGGACCATTCATGATTTTCTGCGGACTCACTGGAGAGAGAACACAAACGCTGCCTGGAAAAGCTGCTTCACCGTCTGATCGTGGGGTTGACTAGATCCTGCCTGAAATCACCAAGTTACTGAAGGGCCCCCATTCACCAGCAGTCTGTTCAATTTTGGAGACATTGTCATGTCTGCTTCATTGAGGTCATTGAAGCCTGGGCACAGAGGAGGTAATTCACATCTATAATTATAAGAAAGAAGTTAACCTATAGCAAGAGATTAAAGAAAGAAAGCTATTTACCACCTATATTCAATATTAGTCTACTTGAAATTATTCTATCATTAACAAGATAACAGATCTTTAGAAAACCACTCATTTGCTTGTTTTTGGTTTGTTTGCAGTATCTACCTTCCCACTGAATTGGTAATAACTTAAGCTGGCCTCACTGTGGAATCTTCATGTTTTAATGACTTTTATTTTCTATGCATTCTATTACAGTTCACCTTGTGCTAAAATCTAGTTGCTTTGAGGGCGCCTGGGTGGCTCAGTTGGTTAAGCAACTGCCTTCGGCTCAGGTCATGATCCTGGAGTCCCTGGATCGAGTCCCTGGATCGAGTCCCGCATCGGGCTCCCTGCTCGGCAGGGAGCCTTCTTCTCCCTCTGACCCTCCCCCCTCTCAGGTACTCTCTGTCTCTCTCATTCTCTCTGTCTCAGATAAATAAATAAAATCTTAAAAAAAAAAAAATCTAGTTGCTTTGATTTTTCCGGAGAACATTAAGAATATTATATTCTCTCAGAAATAAATCCCCAACCAAAGTAATATTTTTAATAAGATCTCGAGTTTTCTTATTCTTCCACCAAATGAAACTTTTCATCATTTTAATAATAGTTGTCATTTCAAGATGTGGTATAAGAAGATTGGGGGAAAAAAAAACCCTGCTTTCAAGATTATACAGAGAGTTAATGAAAAATGACATCTCATGGTTATTTCTTTTAACTTTATAAAACTCAAAATCATAAATTTTTAGCTGGGAATGATAAATTCCTGTCTTTTCATTCAATATTTTATTTAACAAACCCTTATATGGTGTTTACTATGTGCCAGGCACTGTTTCTGGTGCTTTACAAATATTAACCTGTTTATTCCTATAACAATTCTCTGAGGTAGGTACTATAATTATTCCCATTTACAGATGAGGAAACTGAGGCATGGAAATGTTAAATAACTTGCCCAGGATCATATGGCTAGTAAGTGGCAGAGCATGGATTTGAACCCACGCAATTTGGCTCCACTACCTTATTCTCTTTTGTTCCCCATGTTTGATAATGCTTTTGAATAATATTCTCCTTGAGTCACTTCACGAAAAATAGTACCTTTTTTTCATTTTTAAATTTTATTGTTATTATTTTTTTAGAGGGGGGTAGGAGCAGAGAGGGAGAGAGAGAATCTTAAGCAGGCTCCACACCCAGCTCGGAACCTGACACCAGGCTTGATCTCAGGACCCTGAGATCACGACCCCAGCCAAAATCAAAAGTTGGCCACCCAACCAACTGAGCCACCCACACGCCCCAAGAATAGTAACATTTAACACATAAGTACTTGACAAAAATTTGGTTTAAAAGACTTGGCTCCTCTTCTATAAAATTTTAAAATAATTTGATTATAGGTAGATCAGACATATATGTGAATAGACATTGCCAAAAAAAAGGAAAAAATACACTTATAAAGATTGAAGAAGGGACATATGTGTTTTATTTTCCCCCATCTATCTTATTCAAGTATGATTTACTTTGTACAACGTATGTAAGGGGAATGGAAGATAGACAGGAAACGGTGGTACTAACAAGTACCACCAAGTTCTTTTAGAAGATACAACAACAAAGAGTTACATATTAAAGTTTGGCTTTAGGGGCACCTGGGTGGCTCAGTCAGTTAAGCATTTGCCTTTGGCTCAGGCCATGAGCTCAGGGTCCTGGGATCCAGCCTCCTGTCGGCCTCCCTCCCTACTTAGCGGGGAGTCTGCTTCTACCCCACTCCCCTCCCACTTTCCCCTCTTCCTCTCCCCTCCCTCTGTCTCCTCCCCAACTTCCCTCTTCCCTCTCCCCTCCTCCTCCCTCCTGCTTGTGCTCGCTATCTCAAATAATAAAATAAAATCTTTAAAAAAATAAAAAAAATAAAGTTTGGCTTTAAATTTTCTTTGGTATGTTACTTAACTTAGCTTTGGTATTGGTATATTACTTACTTAGCTTTGGTAAGGTTACTATTTGCCCCAGGTTTTTTCAGGGAAGTTACTGTTTCAAATATTTTATTGCATTGTAAGTTTATTTTTCCTATGCTTGGGCCTGGGAATATGATCACTGTAAACATATTTCTATTCATTTAATAACACAGTCAGTTATTTTGGGAACCACAAATTGTGAATGGCTGACCTTTTTGAAGAGCCATCACTCTTTGTTCTTAAAACCACAATTTTAATAGGCCTTAATTCTTTAATTTTCTCTATTCTTCAGGTGAGACTTACTAAAACTACATTTCAAAATGTGAGCTTGTTTCCAACTTCTTCTATGATTCTTTTTTTGAAAATACATTTTTGATGTCTACTTAATTAAGGCAGTTTATACCTCTGAGTTACTTCACAGACTCTTATTTTTTTTTGGACTCCATCCCAGGACCCTGAGATCATGACCTGAGTTGAATGAGCCACCCAGATGCCCTACTTCACAGACTCTTGATGGAGTAGATAAACCTAAGTAGCAGGTAAGTGTTCTGCTCAGCCTGAGGGCTTTACTGCATAGTTTAGAGCAGGGTTTCTCAAAGCAAGGTCGGGAACAGCCTATAGCAGAATCAGATGTGATAACTGCTAAAAAGGCAAATTTCTAGGTTTACTAAATCAGAATTTCTGGGATTGAGGACTGGGAATCTGAATTTTTAACAAGCATACTTGTAGATTCTTTTTAAAAAAATATTTTTAAAAAGATTTTTTATTTATTCATTTGAGTGAGAGAGTGCACGCTCCTAAGAGAGAGAGAGAAAGCACGAGCAGGGCAGAAGGGCAGAGGGAGAGGAAGAAGCAGACTCCCCGCTGAGCAGGGAACCCAATGCGGGGCTGGATTCCAGGACCCTGAAATCATGACTTGAGCCGAAGGCAGCCACTTAACCAACTGAGCCACCCAGGCGCCCGCATCCTTGTAGATTCTTATGCACACTGAAGTTTTGAGAACTACTGGTTTAGTTATAGTTTGGCAATGTCTCTGTAATCAATGAATTTGAGGTGGGGCTTCATGAAACCCCTCCAGCTTGAAACTGATCAAAAGGTGATACAGTTAGCACCAAAAGTAATATCGGTTCGGTAAATCAACAAGTATTTATAGAGAATGCAGTTTGAATCAAACCAATGTATATTCTTGAACAAGGGTGCGAAAGGAATCTTAAGAATACAGGCGTACTTCATTTTATTGTGCTTCATAGATACTCTATTTTTTAAAAATTGAAAGTCTGTGGCAACCCTGCATTGAACAAATCTATTGGTGCCATCTTTCCAACATCGGTTGCTTACTTTGTGTCTCTGTGTCACATTTTGGTAATTCTTTTTTTTTTTTTTTAAAGATTTTATTTATTTATTTGACATAGACACAGCGAAAGAGGGAACACAAGCAGGGAGAGTGGGAGAGGGAGAAGCAGGTTCCCCGCCGAGCAGGGAGCCCGAGGCGGGGCTCCATCCCAGGACCCTGGGATCATGACCTGAGCCGAAGGCAGACGCCCAACGACTGAGCCACTCAGGCGCCCCACACATTTTGGTAATTCTTGCAATATTTTGAACTTTTTCATTATTATATTTGTTATGGTGATCTGTGATCAGTGGTTATGACTTGCTGAAAGCTCAGATGATGGTTAGCATTTTTCAGCAATCAAGTGTTCTTTAAGGTATGTACATTTTTTTTAGACATAATGCTCCTGCACATTTAATAGACTACAGTACAGTATAAATATACCCTTTTTTTTTTTTTGAGAGAGAGAGAGCATGAGCAGGGAGGTGCAAAGGGAGAGAGAGAATCTTTTTTTTTTTTTTTTAAAGATTTTATTTATTCATTTGAGACACAGAGATACAGAGAGAGAGAGAGCATGAGCAGTGGGAGAGGCAGAGGGAGAGGGAGAAGCAGACTCCCGGCTGAGCCAGGAGCCCGATGTGGGGCTCGATCCCAGGACTCTGGGATCATGACCTGAGCTGAAGGCAGACGCTTAACCATCTGAGCCACCCAGGCGCCCCGAGAGAGAGAATCTTAAGTAGGCTCCACATTCAGCAGTCTGAGCCCAATGCGGCGCTCTATCTCACAACCCTGAGATCATGACCTGAGCTGAAATCAATAGTCAGATTCTCAATAAAATGAGCCACCCAGGTGCCCCAAATATAACTTTTATATACACTGGGAAACCAAAAATTTCAATTGACTCATTTAATGCAGTATTTGCTTTATTACAGTAACCGGAACTGAACCCCAATATCTCTGAGGTATGCCTGCATATGAATATGTGTTGATTAAGACTTGGAATTAGGCAGATGTCTTGTACCCCCAACAGCCCGCTCCCATGAGACTTGGCCTCTCCAGACACTTGCCCTCTTCCAGTTCTGGTCCTTGTTACTGTACATACCTCGTCAGCCTGCCTTGGGAACCCTGAGCCCTCCGGGCCTGTGGACCCCAGCCAGTCCAGAATCACCTGCATGGCCTCTAGGGTGGAGGGAGCACACCGTGCAAAATTCTTTCTGAGGGAGGCAATTTAGACTGCCCACAGGCAGTCCCCATTTGGACTGGCTGCCGGATAAGGTCTATACCAATAATCGAGGCTCCCGGGTATGTCTTAGTGAAGGATACCCCGGCTGCTCGCCAGACCCCATTCTGGAAAGGCAGTCCAGATTCCTCCAGCTTTAACTTGAGGGAGAATATGTGCACTTGTGTAGGTTAAGATTGGAATTCGGAAGATGCCGGATACCTGGAACAGCCTCTTCTTTTGACCCAGCCTACCCCTACACCTGCCCTCTTCCAGTTCGCTGGCTCCCCAGAACTGTGTGGTGTGTGCAGGCCCAAACCACACCTTGTCAGCTGGCCTTAGCCTGTGGGGCACTCCAGGCCTGTGGAGCTCCAGAATGAGCCTACAGGGAGGAGGGAGGCCAACTCCCCCAAAGCTTTCTGAGTCTGCAGCTTTAAACTGGCAACAGCCCCAGTTTGGACTAGCTGTTCGATGGGGTATTGGCTTCTCCATCCAGCAAGTGTCTCTTACTGGAGGATATCCTGTGCACCCCAACTCTGGCAAGGCAGTCCAGATTTCTCCAGCTTGGCCTTCAGGGAGAAAATGCACATTTGTGTCAGTTACGGCTTGGGTTAGGCAGATGCACGTACTCCTGTGGTCCTGCCTCTCCCTATAGGTGCTCTGTTCTAGGTCCCTGGCTCCACTGGAACATATCTTGTCAGCTGTCTCCAGGCCTGCAGAGTTTCAATCAGTCCTGAACCAGCTGCAGAACCCCCGGGGTGGAGGGAATCCACCTCCCAAAACTCTTTCTGAGACAGTAACTTTAAGCTGGTGACATCAGTCCCCATTTGGAGCAGTTGCCTATGGGGTCCTGTGTTCGTTCACCAGTCATCAAGGCTCCCAGGTTTCTCGTATTGGGGGATACCCTGGCAGCCCACCAGGCCCCTTCTTGGTAAGACAGTCCAGACTTCTACAGCGACCTTCAGGGGGAATATGTACGTTTTGTGCAAAATTAACTGGAAGGACGAGGAGGCCATGTGGTTTAAAACCAGACATATACTGAAGGGTAAAATTTGGTGACAGCACTACAAAGGAAGGGCCAAGTCCTTGAGGCACCGTGAAGGAAAAATAATATAAGCTAGTAAAAACAGAAAACCCACTTAAAGAAATTATGTATCTGTGAGCTTTATGAAGGCAGGGTCTACAAATAATTTAGTACTGTATTCCTTATATCAAATAATGGCACAATGGTACTTAACCTTTCCTTGAGCTAGATTCTCTTTGAAAAATATGAGAGAGGGATGCCTGGGTGGCTCAGTCGGTTAAGCATCTGCCTTCGGCTCAGGTCATGATCCTGGGGTCCTGGGATGGAGGCCCCGCATCAGGTTCCCTGCTCAACGGGGAGTCTGCTTCTCCCTCTGCCTGCCACTCCCCTGCTTGTGCTCTCTCTCTCTGACAAATAAATAAAATCTTAAAAAAAAAAAAAAGAAAAATATGAGAGAAACTAGGTACCCTACTTCATTCTAAGAGTGGGCACTTAGCAAATGTTGGTGAGATTAAATTAAATTGTGTACATAGCGTTATGTCTTTTTTTCTTTTTCCTTCACTGAATGGCATGGCTAACTTTCTTAACTTTGATGGACACAGTTATAGACCTCTTTGCTAGAAAAACAAACTCAGGGTTTCCTGTTTAGGGAAAAAAAAAAAAAGACCTATTGCACCTAACTTCCCTTCCTCCCAATGTTTTCCTGCAGTAATATAAAAGATGTTAAAAATAAGAATGAAATCTTAACAGTGCTACAGAGAGTGGCAGTGGCAGATCAGATATCTTGTGAAATTCTTCAAAGATAAGCAGATAAGATTGAACTGATGAAGAAGTCAAAATGGGGAAACTGTAGTCAGACCCGCAAGAGATGAACGTGATTCATTCTGAGGGAGCCACAGATAAGGTTGGAGCTTCGCTCATCACATTGTAAGTAATATTCCAAGCAAACGAGAATCTTAATGCAGTTATTCAAGAAGATATTTGTTGGGAAAACAGATATACATGACTAAAAGGGAAATTAAGACCAGCCATCCCTACTAATCCATAGAATTCTTCATTTGTGGATTATGATTCCTGAATATTTGAGAAAAACCCAGAGCATGAAAGAGAAAGTCCAAGATTAATAAATTAAAACTGAGCCCTGAGAAACAGAGGTAATTTAGGGAGCAGAGGAGAACTTGAAAAAAATTCCAAGTAGGATTTTTTTTAAGATTTTATTTATTTATTTGAGAGAAAGCATGCACAAGCGGGGGTGGGGGGCGGGTGGAGGGGCAGAGGGAGAGGGAGAAGCAGGCTTCCTGCTAAGCAGGGAGCCCAACATGGGGATTGATCCCAGGATCCTGAGATCATGACCTGAGCCGAAGGCAGATGCCCAACCAACTGAGCCACCCAGGCGCCCCCCAAGTAGGATTCTTAAGGATTCAAGAATAGATTACATTCATAAAATAAGTGGCCATTATGAAAAAGGAGCAATCAATAAATAGGAACGTATTCTTAGAAATAAAAAAAGAACAGAGTTGCTGAAGACTAAATTAGTGTTCTGGAAAATAAAATTTCCTAGGATGTAGAGAAATATTAAAAAGCTGGAAAACAGGTGAGAGAAGTTGAGCATGGAGGATAAATCCAGGAATTTCAAGTTCAAGAATACAATTTTCTTGAGTCAAAGACAAGTATAAGCCAGATTTAATTAGACAGGAAACAGATACACATGCCTATATACATTCTAGTGAAATTTCAGAATTCCATGGATAAAAAGAATATCTTAAAAAGATTTAGAGAAAAAAAAGAAGAGAAAGAAACAACACCAGATTACTTACTTTGGATGAGAATAATACCAATCAGACTTCTCATCAGCAGTCCTGTATGTTAGAAGACAACAGAATACTACATTCACATTCTGGGGCAAAATGGTTTTCAACCTGAGAATGTATACCTTGCTGACTGATAGGTAAGTGGAAGGGCAAAATACACACATATTTGGACATGTCAGAATCAGAAAGCTTAGTGCTCAAGTATCCTTTAAAAAATTACTTCAAGAGGGGCACCTGGGTGGCTCAGTCGTTAAGCGTTTGCCTTAGGCTCAGGTCATGATCCCAGGGTCCTGGGATCGAGCCCCGCATCGGGCTCCCTGCTCGGCGGGAAGCCTGCTTCTCCCTCTCCCACTCCCCCTGCTTATGTTCCTGCTCTTGCTGTCTCTCTCTCTGTCGAATAAATAAATAAAATCTTTAAAAAAAAAAAAAGAAAAAAATTACTTCAAGAAAATGAAAAAAAAATAGTACAAGAAAGAGGACACCATGCATTATAAGAGCAGTGAAAAATGTGAAATTTCAGAAAATCTAGGTATAAGTATAGCTCATAAAATTCATGCTAGTCACTAGAAGAACTAAAACCAGATATTGTTGACAGGATTGCCTCTGATGAATGGAAGTGGGTAGAAAGAACTTTTACCTTGTATTTTATACCCTTCTGTATTAATGATTTTATTTTTGTTTTAAATACAATTTCTTGTAACAAAAAATTTGATAAAAAATTTAAAAGGCACTCCTCCCCCAATCTAACAGTACTTATATTCTAAGTGTGTTGTCAGATTCCTTCTTTAGAAATTTTATAAGAAGATGAACTAGTTCATTTAGTATTGGATGGTTTTGGAACAAGTCTGGGGTGCTGCTGTTAAGACAGGTCTGCAAATAAAACATTTCAGAAAAATCCTTGATCAATTCAGCACACATACAAAAACAGTCAGATGTATACATATAAGAAAGATGACTTTCTTTTCTTCACAATAACCGGAAAGTGAATCTTGCAAATTAAAAAAAAACTAAAAAAAAAAAAACAATCCAAAACTTTCTGTTTCAAAAAGTTTGTCATCTTGTGGTCTAAAGTGTAATTGTCTAATATGGTAGCCACTGGTCACATACGGCTGTTGAAACTTGACATGTATCTAGTTCAAACTGAGATGTGCTGTAAGGGTAAAATACACATCAGATTTCAAATACTTTAAAAAAAAAAACTGAAAAATATCTCAATAATTTTTAAAAGACTAATTACATGTTGAAGTGTTTTTTTTTTTTTCAGAGCACTGGGTTAAATAAATTTTATTAGAATTAATTTTATGTTTATTTTAAAACCCATATGTGGTCCTTATTTGTGGCTTGCATTGTGTTTCTATTATTCAGCCCTGGTCTAAAGCATCAATATGTAGCACACATCCATTACTACTCAAAGGGGGTTTCTATAAAGAGAGTTTTGAAGGAGAAAACTCACATTTTGGCTTTCACTTGCCAAGAAACTCCCCTGGCAATGAAGAAAGGATCAATGCTAGCAATATTAGAACAAGACAGAGTGAGAACAGGAAGTTGGGAGAATAGGGAACATGACTGAATTCAGGGAGAAGAAATGCCATTTCTAATATAAAAAAGTTTGTTGGTTGAATGACTTCCAATAAAATGTTTGCTTCTAAGGCTTGTACTCTTTTAATACCATAAATTATTCTTTTTATAATCATATTCTCTTAATAATTTCTTTATGCAATGCCATTCTAGCTAGGAATTCTCTACCTACAATTTCCTTAGAACTTTACTACATGTATATTGATATTTTTTATGTTAGGTCATTTTCCTACATTGATGTGGTAATTACTACATTATTCTAATCCTGTACAAAGGCCTCTATACTGATTCAAATTGCCCAAAGTGGGCAATACATTGCAGAGCAGAAGTTATCTCATTCCTAGTAGTTATCTTTCAAACAATATTTATCCTCGCGTCAACAGAGCTTCTCTGACCCATCTGAAAAGATCACTTTTATCAGTAGAGGGAATTTGCATATTTTTCTGCAAAAGATGGATGATTAGCTTATTTCCTGAGGAATGTTACAGTGCATTTGTGTTCTCTTCTTTGTCACTATGGATCATTTCTCACTTGTGATTTTTATTCTGTCATGGACTATGAAAAACAATTACAGTGTTTACCAACAGAGCAGCTCTGTGGAAGGTAAAAGAAACAATTAAGTTGGGAGTGAGAGCTTTCTTTACAATAATCAAGAGATGGTAAAGGAAGAGAAATGGGGGATATTAAAAAAAAATCCAGGGGCTCCTGGGTGGCTCCGTCGTTAGGCGTCTGCCTTTTGCTGGGGTCGTGGTCCTGGGGTCCTGGGATGGAGCCCCGCATTGCATCGGGCTCCCTGCTCAGCGGGAAGCCTGCTTCTCCCTCTCCCACTCCCCCTGCTTGTGTTCCCTCTCTCGCTGTGTCTCTGTGTCAAATAAATAAATAAAATCTTAAAAAAAATTCCAGAAACAATAGAAAGTAGGGGTCCTTTTAGCCATTGCCAGTATTAAAAGATGATATCAGGGAAAGGTTGTGAATGCTTTTACATTCTATCAACCCTGTATAAGGCTGTTGTTGGGGTCAAACACCTTAATAATCACATTAGGTATGGACAATTTAGCATTTAGGTCAGTGATTAGCAAATAGGTCCTCTATCAATGTTAAGTAAGTAAGAAAATCCATGACTTATGGTTCTATTTTCTACTATTTTCAAATCTCATGACTTATTAGCATAAGATGTTATGGTCTCGTTACTAAAATGGCTGGCTACTTTACAGAGAGAGTAATTTGTCCTTTGTTCTTGCTGCTATAGATGTTTTTCCCCTTCTCAGGTTGAGAATGAAGCCAGATCTTGCATTTCTTTGCCTACGTGCCTTTTGTGTTGCAGGAGGAAGCAGCAGTTGCCAGGCAAGAGAACACAACTTCCTCCTTCGCAGGCTTTTTTTTTTTTTTTTGCAATAGCCTTGGCTCAGGGAGAATTATATAGAAAGTGATAGAGGTAAGTGCTTGAAGTTTACAGGAGAAAGCTGTGGAATCCAAGGGGAGAGGAAGATTCCTGAGACTAAGAGATGGGGCAGGGTTCTAGGAGGGTTTCTGGTTTATAGGCATCACCCCAGGAAGGGGACTGGACAATGTCAGGATGGTGAAGTCCAAGTGTGTGGCCTTGGAAGCCATGCACAGATGTCCTGTGCCTACCTTCAGGAGACCATGTGGGAATGGACAGTGTGTTTACTGGAGACCAGTGTGGACAGCAGCCTAGACTAGGACCCTTATCCAACTCTTCCTACCAATTACGTTCTGGGACCTTTAGTAATACCTGAGAAGGTAAAGAACCTACCAATGAATGAGACTGAATTTCCCACCAGCTGGATGGTTAAAGGCTCAGCGTGGGATAAGATTGTTTAGAATACATTTCAGGCTAAATGCAATGGTATCATTCATGAAAGTGCTTGCTTGGACAATGACCAGTCCATAGCATGAAATGAACAGGTATTCACCAAACATGAGAACTAGATGTGACTTCTATGTTCATCTAGTCCAGACTCTTCATTTTTAGATTACGAAACCAAGGTTTAAGACTTAAAATAGGGCGCCTGGGTGGCTCAGTTGGTTGAGCGACTGCCTTCGGCTCAGGTCGTGATCCTGGAGTCCCGGGATCGAGTCCCGCATCGGGCTCCCTGCTCGGCGGGGAGTCTGCTTCTCCCTCTGACCCTCCTCCCTCTCATGCTCTCTGTCTCTCATTCTCTCTGTCTCAAATAAATAAATAAAAAATAAAATCTTTAAAAAAAAAAAAAAGACTTAAAATAGCTTGTTCCAAGTTGTTGGTCTGAAGCCAGGGCAGAGCTGAGGCAGGGTGTCATCAACCTTCAGCTCACTTTTCTTTCTAGTTTGTCACTTGAGAAATTCAGATCTATTTGTGGTGATCAAATACATTATTATTTCATCATGGCCATGAAGAGTTCTCATCAAAGTAAATCTCTTACTTTTAAGATAAAATAAAGAAATCGGAACTATAAAAGTATCTAGGTCTGATGATGGTAGAGGTAAAAAAGAAGAAACGTGGCTGCCTGGAATTTCTAGTTATTTCCCATTATAGAAGTTGTGGGGAAAATGACCCGAGCTACCATTACAGTAGTTGATATTACAGGTTCTGAGAATGAAATACCTCTAAGGCAGTTTCAATACAGCTATGTGCATGTATGTGTCTTAGCACATATATGCACATACAGAAATCTGTTAGCTACCAAACACTGGGTAGGAGTTTCTTTTCAGGAGTGTGTACATGTTTGTATTAAATCTACTTAACAGCTAAAGAAATGATTTATTTATACCTTCTAACTGGGTCTTACTTCTTAAGAATCATCCTACATGATACTACTTCTAGTTTAATTGTCCTCATTTTCCAGTCTTCTTTAATCTATGTCTTTGTCACACATTGTAAGCTTTTGCTCTTTGCAGGAAAAAGGCTGATTGGAGTTCGATTTCTTCTTTCTTTCTAGAAATCCATGCCAGAGAGTGTAACTATCCTTTGCAGAAGAGCCTCCTTCTAGCCAAGAATGAGAAGCCTGCACTACAATGAAGAGTGTAACCATCAGGAGACCTAACCAGGTAACCTGGGGTTCATTCTTCAGTCCCTATGAGCTCAGACCCTGCTCCAGAGAGGCTCGAAAGGAAGGGTGTGGGGAGGGTGATGTCCACGTGGTGAGAGCCTGTCCTTCGAATGAGGCATCACTGAGAGATGCTGTGTCCCAGGAGGATGGTCCGGTGTGTCCGCCCTTAGCCAGCCATCTATTCAGATGTTCCGATAGGGGTCCCTGTGCCAGCAGGGCCCGTGGCGGAGGAGGGTAAACAGCAGCACCACTAGGACACCAGACATCAGGCAAAAGGCAACGGCAAGGGTGACCCTTAGGACTGTGGAAAAATTGGAAGAGCAATAATGTAAAATTAATGGATTAGGAAAATATAAAGATTGTAAAATTAATAGGTGAGCAAAACAGGAAGAGCACACATCAGTGCCTTGATGGTAAACTTCAATGGCATTTCTGAAGCAACCTTGAAATCAGCATAGTGTTGTTTTTTTTTTTTTCAAGATTTTATTTATTTGACAGAGAGAGACACAGCAGGAGAGGGAACACAAGCAGGGGGAGGGGGAGAGGGAGAAGCAGGCTTCCCGCGGAGCAGGGAGCCCGATGCGGGGCTCGATCCCAGGACCCTGGGATCATAACCTGAGCTGAAGGCAGACGCTTAATGACTGAGTCACCCAGGTGCCCCAATTTCTTTTTTTTTTTAAGATTTATTTAGGGGTGCTTGAGTAGTTCAGTTGGTTGGGCATCTGCCTTTGGCTTGGGTCATGATCTCAGGGTCCTGCCCTTCCGCTCATGCTTTCTCTCTCTCTTAGATAAATGAATGAAATCTTTACAAAAATAGATTAAATAAATAAAAGATTTATTTATTTATGTGAGAGAGAGAGAGAGAGAGAGAAAAAGGCCACAAGCAGAGGAAGGAGCAGAGGGAGAGGGACAAGCAGATTTCCCACCGAGCAGACAGCCTGATGCAGGGCTGGATCCCAGGACCCTGAGACCATGACCTGGCCAAAGTCAGATGCTTAACTGATGAGCCACCCAGGCACTCCCCTCTCTGGCCTTTTTTTTTTTTTTTTGATTAAAGTATTTCTAAGGTCCTTTCCCAGCATTAACTTCATGCATTTTTATACAGTTAAAATGATCAATTGCTCATGGTCTCAGGGTCAAAGGAAATACTATCATTAATTGGGTCTAAAAGAAATGGGATAGCATCTTCTAGCTTCCGAATATGATTTTCAGTAAATATCTTTTAGAGAGGAAACCTTGAGTACCTGTTAACAATGGCAAGCATTTTTGGGATAACTGTGTACTATTGCTAATGTGTACCTTTATTTATACATATCCCTTTCATAGCTGACCAGTCATGGAAAGATATATGGGGTCATTTTTTATGAGATGCTATTCATTCTTTTATCTGGAAAATGACCTTACACACACACACACCTTAGTCCATGATACTGTATACATCACAAATATAAATTTGTACCATCTCTAAATGTATGTCTGATCTTCACTAAAAATAAAGGATTGCTTGTTGGCTTAAGACAGTAGGAGAGCAAACATCTCTCTGATCCTGGCAGCTCTGTCTACAGAAGCCCTAGTGCTCCACGGAACACAGTTGAAAATCACTTATTTAACCTAACCTTATCATTGCAGAGATGAAAAAAAAAAAAAGTAGAGGGATTAGATAATTTGGCTAAGGATAAGCAAATAATTGTATTTGGGTTGGAATATGTGGGCTTATCAGTCTCATGACTTAAAAAACCATCTGTTCACTAATGACTTCCAAATTTAAATCTTCCCCAAACTCAAGACTCATATATCCAACTGTGTACTTGACATATTCCCTTGGACATCTAATAGGCATTTCAATCTCAACAAGTCCAAAAACTAAACTCCTGATTCCCTTGTGTCCTCCCCTACCCCAAACTCTGTTCTTCCTGCAGCCTTCCCCATTTCAGTTGATGGAAACTTCCTTCTTCTAGCGTCTCAGCCCCAAAGTCTTGGAAACTTCCTTGACTCCTCTCTTTCTCTCACATTCTGTAATCAATCTGTCAGGAAATCCTGTTGGTTCTACCAAAAACTATATCCAGAAACCAGGGATTTCTCCTCTTCTCTGCCACCGCCCTGTTTTGAACCATAATCAACTTTTGCCAGAATTATTACAACATCCTCCTGACTTGTTCCCTAGTTTCTATCCTTTCTCCCCTACAATCTATTTTCAACACAGCAGCCAAATGACTTCAAGTCAAATCACGACACTCCTCTACTTAAAACAAAGTCTGCAATGAATGCTCATCTCACTCAGAATGAAAGCCAAAGTCCTAATGATAACAGTTTATGAGACTCTATATCATCTGGCCTGATTAACCTCTTGGCGTTCCTCTCCTACCACTCTCCTTTCACTTACTCTTTTGTCCACATGGGCCTTCTTGTTGTTCCTTAGACATGCCAGAAACACCCCCATTTACTGCCTTTGCTGTAGTTGCTACCATCGCCTAGATGCTCTGCTCATGAATCTCTGCTTAGGTAACTCCATCACCTTCTTTGCTCAAATCTCATCTTCTTCTATTTTTTAGATTTATTTATTTGAGAGAGAGAGGGAGGGAGAGAGAGTGAGTGAGCAGGGGGAAGGGCAGAAGGAAAGAATCTGAAGCAGACTCCCTGCTGAAACTGGAGCTCGATGTGGGGCTCGATCCTACAACCCCGAGATCAGGACCTGAGCTGAAATCAAAAGTCAGATGCCTAACCAACTGAGCCACCCAGGCACTCCTCAAATTTCATCTTCTCAGTGAGGGCTTTCTATTTAAAGGTGCAACCAATATGCCCCTTCCCCACGCCCACCCCCAGCTTGACACTTGGGATTCTCACCTTCCAAAGTATTTATTTATTATGTTTACTATTTATTACCCATCCCTCTCTCCCTCTAATGGAACATAAGCCTCATGAAGGCAGAAATCTTTGTCTTTTTTGTTCATGAATATATCCCAGGCACTTAGAATAGGACCTGGCACATGGCAGGTGCTCAATAAATATTTGTGGAAAGAATTAATGATCTAGAACTCACAGGTTCTCAATTCGTAGTTCAGTGCTTTTCTCATGATGTCAGGATGCCTCTTAGCATCATGAGAAGGTGAATATTAATAAAATTAGATCCTGGTGCCATTACCACTGTGAATGGAGTTATAATATAAAGGTGGAGGGAACTGAATAGACTTGAGGAAGGAAGGAAAGGAATAAATGGAAATGAGGGAAGAAGGCAGAGACTAATGAATCTTTAAAATTAATGTTCATGGGTGACTTTCTGTACTTGGAAATTTATTTTCAATTTTTTTGGCTATGTTGTCATAGTAGTCCCATGGAATATGCTTTCTCAATCTTTTTTCCTCCTTCATTCTTTCCCAGACATGCAGTGGGCACACACCATATGCTAGGCCACCTATTGGCCTAACCCAGTATTGGGTTCTGGGGTTCCATGATCCCTGCTTTTGGGATCATCAATATCTAGTGGGAGAACCAGATAGACAATTATGAGATCATGTGATAAATAGTAAAATAAAAGTGTAAAAGACTTGCCATTGGAGTAGAGAAAAAGCTGAGATTAATACAAAGCTTTCTATTTAGAAGAGAAAGAGGTTGGAAAGCCTTCTCAGAAAATGCTAAGATTTGAGCTGGACTTTGAAGTAAATAAGACTTTGCCATGAGACAGAATGAGTTGCACAAGAGTGCCAACGAGCAGCTGCACGTGGCTGGAGTATAGTTCCTGGTGAGTTGAGACCAGAGAGGTAGGTTGGGGCCTAGGTCTTTGAAGGTCTGGTTTGTCATGGGGCACGTGGAAATCATCAACAAGTATGACACATGGAAGTGACATGGCCCAATTTGTGTTTAAAACAAGAAAACAGGGCGCCTGGGTGGCTCAGTTGGTTAAGCGACTGCCTTCGGCTCAGGTCATGATCCTGGGGTCCCGGGATCGAGTCCCGCATCGGGCTCCCTGCTTGGCGGGGAGTCTGCTTCTGCCTCTGACCCTCCTCCCTCTCATGTGCTCTCTCTTTCTGTCTCAAATAAATAAATAAAATCTTAAAAAAAAAAAATAAAACAAGAAAACAACTGCAGAGAAAGATAGGATGGTGGAGACACTCTAGGCCTGCTGCCTATAGAAATGCCTTTGACAAGATACTGAGGGCTCAGTGCTGGACGTGTGGTCCTGACGATGCGGATGAGGGAATTCTAGCATACTCCTGAAGTAGAACCGATGGGCTCTGTCATGGATAAATGTACTGGTCAAAGGAAGTGGAATCACGACCACTCATGGGTTCTAGTTTGGGTGAAGAAGATGATTAGGCTATGAACTGAGATTGGAAACACATTAAAAAGGGTCAGTTTGGAGTGGAGGAGATAACATAAAATTTCATTTCAAATGTAGGCTTATTATCCTCGTAGAAAGGGTCAGTAGGCAGCTGGAAAACACAGGTCTTCTGTATGGAGACATGGAAATAAGGATTGTAGGTGTAGAAGATGAAGGCCTGGGTAATAGTGGCCCATGGGGAGGGTGGAGTGAGGGCACCAAGGACCTGATCATTTAGGGGGCTGGAGGAAGGTATGAGTCTGAGGACATAGAAAACACTCAGGAGAGATTCTCTCTCTCTCTCCTTAATTTTTTAAATTATACACTACCTTGTGCTGTGAAGGATTTTGTAAGTTTGACAGAGTAATGTTCTAGAATCTGAGAAAAAGAGGGAGTGATCCGTCGTATCTTACTGCAAAGAGACAGTGCTGGAAATGACTGAAAGCCCTCTCACCACATGGGAGCACGAGAAGGCTGCTGAAGGCAGTGTGAATCAGCACTACTTTTCTGAAAACTATTTTGGCAATAAGTATTAAAAGCCTTTTCCTCTTGCTGTTACTCCCCAAGTCCTGTCTACACTTCCTCTTTCCCCTTTGAATAAGTCTGCCCTCACTCTCATCCTTGGATGACTGCAACAGCCTCCCAGCCATGCTCCCTGCCTGCAGTCCCACTGCTCTCCAGTCCACGCTCCCCACTGAAGGCAGAGGTCTTTCTAAAACAAGAAGCCTGTCCCGTCATAGGTCCTCTGCCTAAAACCTTTCTTTCTTTTTTTTTTTTAAAGATTTTATTTACTTGAGGGAGAGTGAGGGAGAGGAAGCAGGGAGAGGGGCAGGAGAGGGAGAAGCAGACTCCCCGCTGAGCAGGAAGCCTGACTTGGGGGCTCCATCCCAGGACGCTGGGATCATGACCTTAACCGACTGAGTCACCCAGGTGCTCCTATCTGCCTAAAACCTTTTAATGGCCAGACCTACTCAACTTGACCTGAGACACTTAATGCCCACCTCCTCAGCATCTTTGCGCTCTAACCAGACATACTCCTCCTAATTCCTAAAATGCCCCATGCTGTCTCTAGCCTTTGGGCTTCTACACATTTTCTTTTGTTTGTAACATTTTCATCTTTCCTCACCTCCACTCATCCAGTTAATTCTTTCTCTCCTTCAGGCTTTGGTTTAAACATCACCCCCTTTGAAATGTCTTCTCTGACCTTTTAGACTTAAGCGAATTGCCTTTCCCATATGTCCTTTACTATAGTATTCACCATACTTAAAACCATTAGGGCTTGTTTAATTCTTTATCCCCCTGTCCTCCTTGCCTGCCTCCCTCCCCCACCTCGCCAAGGGGTCTAGGTCACATGGGGACAATTTTCTTGTCTTGTTGCTGTTTCCTCAGCAGACTTAATGCTTCCTCTATAGGCACCTATTAGGTACATAATAGGTACTCAAAAAATAGCTACTGTTTATTAAATATTCATATTCTTTGATCCACTAATTTAATTTTGGGGAATTTTGTCCCAGGGGGATGAATAGTCAACAAGCCAGTGTAGGATGGAGAAGGAAGATGATACAGTAGAACTATGGTGTTGACGAGTGTGAGGCTTGAATCCTGACCCTACCACTGGCATGTTATTTTCTGAGGCTCAGTTTTCTTCTCTGTAAAATGGGGATATGTGATATTGGTAGGAAAATGAAGACAAGTTGCTGAATTAGGCACCAGTGACTTTCAAAAGGGATGTTTCCAAAGAGAGATGGAGGGAAAAACGTCATTTTTTCGAAAAGTTCAGGAGTGAGAGAGAGATGAGGAAATACAGAATGTAAATGATTAGTTCAAGAAAATTGGGATTGAAGAGAGTGAGAGCAGGTGCTTGGAGCTGTTCTTTGATGAGAGATTTGGGCATGTTCCTAGTAGAAGGAAGCCAGTGCAGAGGAAGTAAAATGAAGCTAAGATTCAGCGAGGTCCCAGGAGATGAGGGGTGGGATCATATGCATGAGGAAAGGAGTTAGGTAACTCAAGGAGGAACATGTTTTCCTGAGGGGCAGCAGAAAAGGCAGGTTTGGGCTACTAAGATATTTTGAGGTAGTGACAGGAGAACCTAAAAGACTTTTCAATGGACTATCTTGCTCTTCTCAGGATATCTCATAAGAATTAAAGAAGCCAAGATTAAAAGTTTGGGGAAAATAACAAGGCTTTCCTGTAGAATATAGGAAAAGAGTCCAGTAAGGGTGAATACGTTTGCCAAGCAGTGTTGAAAGATCCAGCTGGGGTTGGAATAGAAATTTCAATATTCCTAATTTGCAGTGGTAACAATAGGCTTCTGCTTCACTCAGCCGGTCAGAATGCAGAAACTGTGTGGTTGGTTTAATCTAGGTTGGATATTGCTGTGGTGGGCAGGGTACGGGATGGACCACTATTGTGATATCAGAATTGCCTAGATGAGGACAGGGAGTGAGGAGTGAGTTGGTGTATACCAAAGCAAGTTCCCAATGTCATTAATGAATGATGACACATGTCCTGGGAAACTGATGATAGTGGCAACAAGAATGAGAAACAGGTGCTGTAATTGGCCTTCTCTCTGAGGGAGGGGAAGTGCTGGAAGGGGTATCATGGAACAGGGGCTCTAAATAGCAATGGGGGAACAAGAGAATGCCCAGGTAACTATGTGGAAAACAACCATATAACACAGACAAATTGGCATATACATATGTATATGTAGTCAGTGACTGGGTCTTTATAGTACAGTCACATTTGAGGCTCATTAATAGCTTTTCTCCCCTATTTATTGAACAATTAGGTTCTAGGCTTCTGATATCTGGGTCCAGCCATGAAGAGGTCAGGCTAAGTATGAAGGGCTGAACATTTATTTATTTATTTTTAAAGGTTAATTTATTTATTTTTAGAGAGAGAGAGAGAGAGAGACAGAGTGGTGGGTGAAGCAGATGGAGAGGGAGAGAGACAATCTTAAACAGATGCCCTGCTGAGCAGGCAGCCCAACTTGGGGTTGGATCTCACAGTCCTGAGATCATGACCGGAGCCGAAATCAAGAGTGGGACGCTTAACCAACTGAGCCACCCAGACAACCCAGGGCTGAACATTTATTCAATTAGTAAATTTTGACTGAAGGTACCAGATTCTAGGCATTGTCTGAAGAGTCAAGGAGGAAAAAGTTCTGGATCTTGCCTTGGGCATGTGCATATTTAATGTGCAGAGTCTCAGCTTTACAAAGATTATAAGGGGAAACTAGAGCTTCCCACCAGTAATTCTCCTTCCCACTAAATATGTGATGTTGGAGATTGAGAGAGGGTTTGGGAGACGGCTAGCAAAGAAAGTCTGACAGTATCAGTAAAATTTTGGAATTAAGGAAGTATTTTCTAAATTTTTAAAAAGATTTTATTTAATTATTTGAGAGAGAGAGAGAAGCAGGAGAAGTGGCAGAGGGAGAGGGAGAAGCAGACTCCACACTGAGCAGGGAGCCCAATGCGGGGCTTGATCCCAGCACCCTGGAATCATGACCTGACCTGAAGGCAAATGCTTAACGATAGAGCCACCCAAGAAAGTCCCAAGGACGTATTTTCTAAAGAAAGAATTTTATCATTTTCAAGTAACGTAGTATGGAACTTAGACTTATGAATTTCCCAGCAAAGATTCTGCTTAATTTAGTTGATAGGAGAATGAAATTGATTGGGTCTACTAGAACTGGTGAATAACACTGCTTACAGGTATGGGTAGGATTTCATGGGTGGCGCCGTTGCCAGGCATTCTGCATGTCCAAGATTTGTCCTGTATTTAATGGTCTGTCCTGCTTTCTGTATTGGCTTTCTCAGGACACCCGAAATGTTCTGTAACCATCTTTTTCCCCCCCCAACATATAAAAATCCAGCAGTTAAAGCTATTATTCAAATGTATCTGAGCACCCTATACTTTTATTTGCTAAATTTTGTGGCCCTACTAAGGAATCATTCAATGTCTATAACCTTGTGTACTTTGGCCTGCTTAATGGTGTCTCTGTCAAGGCAAATAGGACTGCCTGTTCCAGGAATTTCCCAACACTGATCACAGTCTGTCTTTCTGAAATTTTTACCCAACACTGATCACAGTCTTTCTGAAATTTTTACCTGCTGCCCCAAGCATCACTCTTTGAGACCACGGAACAAATCTAATCCTTTTTCCTTAAAGGAGTTCAGTTATTGAATTCACTTTGTTGGAGACCACCTCATGTTATAGACTCTTTTTTTTTTTTATGATTTTATTTATTTGTTTGACAGAGAGAGACACAGCTAGAGAGGGAACACAAGCAGGGGGAGTGGGAGAGGGAGAAGTAGGCTTCCCGCTGAGCAGGGAGCCGGATGTGGGGCTCGATCCCAGGACCCCAGGATCATGACCTGAGCCAAAGGCAGCCGCTTAACGACTGAGCCACCCAGGCGCCCCTCATGTTATAGACTCTTAATAAGCTCCCTATGAGCTAAAACCAGTGGTGTGCTAGTAAACTGGATCAAAAACACACACAAAAAAACTTTGATTTGTGGCATATGCTGATTTCTGTGGTGAAAATGCTCCTGCTCTGACACCATGACCAATTTCACACAGCTGAAGTCAAGTCTTTGAATTCAGAGTTGGGAAGGGATGTGCACATTCCACTCTTGAGGTTGGTAAGCACTAGCTCCAGCACAATCCCTAAGTTTTCTTTTTATTGACATATTTTGTAATTAGTTTCACTCTTTTTGAATACTGAGTTGTTGATACTGGTATCTTTTTTTTTTTTTTGAAGGTTTTATTTATTTATTTGAGAGAGAGTGCACACGAGAGAAAGCACGAGTGGGGTGAGGGGTAGAGGGAGAAGCAGGCTCCCCACTGAGCAAGGAGCCCAATGTGGGGCTCGATCCCAGGACCCTGGGCTCATGACCTGAGCTGAAGGCAGATGCTTAACCATCTGAGCCACCCAGGCGCCCCGACCCAGAATCTTCTGCTGAGTAACTCCCCTATCCTTTCCAGGTTCAAGCCACTAAGACATTTGATAAATGGCTTTCTAGTACCTTGTACCACACCATTAGAAACCACCATCCAAACTGATTTCAGATGGTGCAGCTCTTACCTCTTACAGGTAGCCTTTTGTGCCATTCCTTACTGACTCCCTCCCTCTGAATCCAGTTAACTCTTGTCCCCTAGCAACCCTTGTAGTAAGATATAAGCCTTGTTATTCTGTGTAATCTGTATCTTTTTGCTTCCCCGCTACATTGTACATTTTCCAAGGGTGTTTTCTTACAAGTTCCCCATTAATAGATGAAGTAGAGCCATCCATCAGCTTAGCCTTTTTCTGAAGCAGTAAAGTCCAAACTAAATACATTTTCAATGTAAAATATTCATCTAAGCCAGTCAAAATCATTTTTACTTTACATTAATATTTTCCCTCTGGTTACATTAAAATAAAATCCCCAAACAAAACTAGAACCCCTCAAATCTGTCCTTCCGGGATTTTATTCTAATTAAACACACACACATTTTTCACAATTCATTATAAAAGTAATGTTTTTGAACTCCCTACTAGTGATTTTATTCACTCTTTTACATTTGGCTTACTGCTGGAGGAAAGGTACATGCACAGGGGAGGAAGGGTAATTAGATGGTAGCGCTGGGGCAAATATTTACTTGGGAAAAAAATAATACAAATAAATATATGAATCACTGTCTAATGTCAGTCATCCCATAACCCACTAGGCAAGGGAATGGCTTTGCTCTGGACTCTGGCATCCAGTAGAAACCATCTCTAGAAACCATTTCATCTTTATCTGTAACAGTAACGTGGCACAGTGTTCTCTAGACGTGTTGCATCTGCCACCCGGCAAATCTACAGGACTCTAAAGAGTGTCATTTGCACACGATTTCTTCTCGTACAGTGAGTCGTTTCCGCAGGACCTGTGAGCTTGCTTAGGTTTTCTGAAGGTATCAGGATCAAAGCCTTACACATCCCTTTTGTCCCCAGAAAAGCTATCACACAGCCATACCTTTGACATTCCAGTGAGTTTTGATCTTGGAGGCATTTAGAACATTCTTACATTTCTAATTTTGTTCCAGTCTGATACATGTCATTGTACTTTCTCTCTTAAATCAACTCCAGAGTCAACATCTCTTACCATCTTCAAGAGAAACCACTGACGTAGGGCTCTCATCTCTGATGTGTTGTGCACCTAAATAAAATTACTTATTCGCTAGGATGTTTGTGCTCCAAGAGCTGTCGTATATATTATAGACAGCAAAGTTTTCTGGCAAGTTTGCTTTTGGTTTCTTCAAAAGTAACGTGGATTTTCCAGGGCTAAAGGACACAAAGAGGTATTTACTTTTCAGATTTCCTACCCAATACGTTTTAACATAAATAGAAAAAGATAGTACCAGTTTCCCAGTGTAGATGATTTCTCTGGATCGCTCCACTGTATCCATTTCTCTGCCTCTCCTTGTGAGAAGGCTGGAACTAATAGATAAGCTGGTCCTTTGCCCATCTGCCTAGGATTAACTTCTTCCCTTCCTTGCTCTCACTCTAGATTGTGGATTTTGTTTGAAATCTGTTTCACTTCCGACACTTAAAGAACGACCTCATTTAATCCTGCTCAAGTGATAGCTGGGAGTTCTTAAAAAAAAATAAACAAACCCAAAACATTCTATGTGGCCAATCATATAGCTCATGGCAGCCCCATGAAATTTGATCTAAACTTTATCTCTGATTCTCTTTTGACACGTCCTTTTCTATTAACACTGAAAAAACCAAGTCAAAGTTTAGGCCAAGTGGGGGCAGGACCTGGTGGAGAGGTAGGAGTTGACTGAAATTGGGGGTCCCTGAAACAGACAATTATCACCCCAAACCCATTTCCTTCAAAGCTGGGGGTGATGGCCGAGTTATATTCTCAAAGCCACCATCTGCCTGGAGAAAGGGTACTCTGCCTTTCTAATCCATAACATCCCCAGTACCTTGGTCATTGCTGGTGGGCATACACTCCGTGGACCAGTCTTGGGGAATCACAGGGGCAACCAGCTCAGCAAACTCCGTCAGAGAACAGCTGGGAGTGCAGCCTGGCAACGTGAGGGGGTATGGTTCATGCTGGGTCTCATTCCGGTAGTACATCTCTACGAAGTACTCCCTGGTGGAGGAAGGTAGAAGACGGAGCTGTTAGTTCTGTGTTGTTGAACTGCCATTGAATTATTTTCCACCTGGCCTATGTCAGCTGTAGTTAGAAGTTAAGAAGTTAGGGGCATCTGGGTGGCTCAGTCGGTTAAGCATTTGCCTTCAACTCAGGTCATGATCCCAGGGTTCTGGGATCAAGCCCCGCATTGGGCTCCCTGCTCCACGGGAAGCCTGCTTCTTCCTCTGCTCCTTCCGCCCATGCACGCACTCTCTCTCTCAAATAAATAAAATCTTAAAAAAAAGAAGTTAAGAAGACACAAGTTAAGAGGAGAAGAATTTACAGGAGTGAGTAGATATTAGCTAACTTAAGTGTGGGAGTGGGGAGATTGGGGCAGGTTGACCAGATCCAGAGGGTGGAAATGGGAGGGCTGGTTTGTTAGATAACCAGGGGCAAAAGAGGTGGGGACCAGGATACTTAATTGGAGAGGGAGCTGAGAGGCGATGGTTGGGGGAATTGGGGTGATCTGATGAGCCTCTGAGTAAGAAGTGGGGGGCAGGTAGGGTATTGGGTTTTCCTTCTCTTATTCTCTCCCCTTCATGATTCTCATTTGCTTCATTTTCTCTTTTCCTCTCTCAGGATTTCTTTTAGGTTTTCCTCTGAATGAAAGTATCTCTGCTTTCCTTATCCAGGCAATAAACCTGGAACTGAGCAATATTTAACACATGTGCTTAAATATACATCCAGACTTTGTCAAAATTACACCTCAGAAAGAGAGTGTGGGTGTATACCTAAGTTCTTATACTCCCTCATTATTTGATACTTTATTTGAAAAAACAAGGTGTATGCCAACCTTATAAAACTAGTATGAGGGCCTTATGGACTCATTTGCCAAAGAGGCAGGAGAGAAACGGTAGTAGGATTTAGTGATCATTCTTGGGGTAGTAACCTCACAACTGCAAACAAGCCTTCTAAAATGTCACTTTCAGGGGCGCCTGGGTGGTGCAGTTGTTTAGGCATCCGACTCTTGGTTTCGGCTCAGGTCATGATCTCGTGGTCATGGGATTGGAGCCCCCATTCGGGCTCGGCGCTAGATGCAAAGTCTGCTTGAGATTCTCTCCCTCTCTCTCTGCCCCTCTTGCTTGTGCTCTGTCTCTGTCTCTAAAATGAATAAATAAATCTTTAAAAAAAACTTCACTTTTGGGGTGCCTGGTGGCTCAGTGATTAAGCATGTGCCTTCGGCTTGGGTCATGATCCCAGAGTCCTGGGATCGAGCCCCGCTTCGGGCTCCCTGCTCAGTGGGAAGCCTGCTTCTCCCTCTCCCTTTCCTCCTGCTTGTGTTCCCTCTCTCGCTGTCTCCCTCTCTCTCAAATAAATAAAATCTTTAAAAAAATAAAAATAAAAAAACTTTGCTTTTAAAAGCCACATACACAGTAGTAACCACAAATGTTCATTTAGAGATATGTTTTTAAAAACTTCCGAATATTATGTGAATGACTACTTATACCCTGGGATGACTTTCCCAGTAATAGCATCGTTTATCTCAAGATGATACGGCAAAGATGACTAATAGTTGATCAAAATTCATGATTCTCTTTCCATATAATAGAGTTATGGCTGAAAAGTGACATTTCCCAGATTCCCTTGCATGTAGGTGGGACCAAGTGACTACACACATTTCTTGGAGATATTGTGGGTTTTGTTTCAGACCACCACAATAAAGCAAATATCAGAATAAAGTGAATCAAATGAATTATTTGGTTTCCCAGTGCATATAAAAGTTATGTTTATCCTATATAGTAGTCTATTAAGTGTACAATAGTGTTACGTCTATAATTAAGAATACTTTGTTGCTAAAAAAAATGCTAACCATCATCTGAGCTTTCAGCAAGTGGTAATCTTTTTGCTGGGAGGGTCTTGCCTCAGTGTTGATGGCTGCTTACTGACCAGGGTGGTGGTTGCTGAAGGCTGGGGCGGCTGGGGCAATTTCTTAAAATAAGGCAACAGTGAAGTTTGCCATATTGACTGACTCTTACTTCCACAAATGATTTCTCTGTAGCATGTGATGCTGTTTGATAGCATTTTACCTATAGTAGAACTTCTTTCAAAATTAGAGTCAATCCCCTCAAACCCTGCTGCTGCTTTAACAATTAAGTTTATGTGATATTATCAGTCCTTTGTTGTCATTTCAACAATGTTCCCAGCATCTTCACCAGGAGTAGTTTCCATCTCAAGAGACCACTTTCTTTGCTCATCCATAAGAAGCAACTCCTCATCCATTAGTTTTATCATGAGATCGCAACAAGTCAGTCCCATCCTCAGGCTCCACTTCTAGTTCTAGTTGTCTCACTATTTCTACCACATCTGCACTGAAGTCTTAAATCCCTCTAAGTCATCCACGAGGGCTTTGGAATCAACTTCTTCCAAACTTCTGTTAATGTTGATATTTTGACTTCTTCCCCTGAATCATGAATGTTCTTATGGATTTAAAATTGTGAATCCTTTCAATATACTTTGCCCAAATCCATCAGAGAGGAATCACTAGGGGCGCCTGGGTGGCTCAGTCAGTTAAGCATCTGCCTTCGGCTCCGGTCATGATCCCAGGATCCTGGGATCAAGCCCCGCATCGGGCTCCCTGCTCAGCGGGGAGCCTGCTTCTCCCTCTCCCCCTCCCCTGGCTCATGTTCTCTCTCTCTCTCAAAAAAATCAATAAAATCTTTAAAAAAAGAGGACTCACTAGTGTATCTATGGCAGTTAAAGCCTTACTATAGACCTTAAAAAGATGGAACCTTGGTCCCCAAATTACATCATGGGTGAGTCACCTCCTAATGGCCGGGGACATCCTCTCTCCTTTTTTTTTTTAGGGGGGGAGGGGCAGAGGAAAAGGAAAAGAGAGAATCTAAAGCAGGCTCCATGGCCAGTGCTGAGCCTGATGTCGGGTTTTATCTCACAACCCTGAGATCATGACTTAAACCAAAATCAAGAGTTGGACGCTTAACCAACTGAGCCACCAGGCGCCACAAGTGAGGGACATCCCTATTGGAGTATTAGATGAATGGGAAAGAAATGTCCATTGGGATAAGCCACTGAGAACCTGAGGTTCATTTGTACAGCAGCCAAAATTACCCTTATTAGTTAATATATCTGGAAAACAGTTTTAGGGGACTCAAAATTGGCCCTAATGGTGAAGACACAAATTAAGATTCATACAAAGAGTTTGGATAAATTGTTTCATGAAATTTGAAAGTGGAAAAGTAGCAATATTTTTAACTTAGGGAATTACTTTACATAGTATATGATTTTATTTATTTATTTTTTATTATGTTCAGTTTATGATTTTAAATTTATGTACCTAACTGAAAATTAAATATTTTTAAAAAATTTAAGCTAATAATAATAACAAAACCTGGGGGCCAGTGGTATTAATTGTGAAAAACACCTCTTAGAGGGGCTCCTGGGTGGCTCAGTCATTAAGTGTTTGCCTTCAGCTCAGGTCATGATCCCAAGGTCCTGGGATTGAGCCCCGCATCGGGCTCCTTGGTCAGCAGGGAGTCTGCTTCTCCCTCTCCCACTCCCCCTGCTTGTGTTCCCTCTCTGGCTGTCTTTCTCTCTGTCAAATAAATGAAACCTTAAAAAAAAAAAAAAAGAAAGAAAAGCACCTCTTAGATACTTACCCCTTCTCAAGATACAATTCCATTATGTGGCAGGAAGCATAGGGAGGAAGGAGTCCATTGTAAACATCTAGTGCCATCTGTAGGCCACTCACGGTAGTGTCATGCTGTGGGGATTTGAAATAAATCATTTTTGATCTTTACCTCTGGTTCAGATGTACATTCCACGGGTAGTATTAAGCACTTGTAGAGAACTATGGTTTCTGATTCACTTAAATTTGCCATACCCCCATGTTAGAAGGGAAGAACTAATTTTGGTGGAGCATCTGTTGTGTGCGAGGCAGTACGCTTTTTTTTTACATATCATTATTCCCATTAAAAAGATGAACAAACCCAGATAAATTAAGTAACTTGCTTAATGTCATATAACCCCAAAATGGAGGAAAGTAAATTTGAGTCTAGTGTTCGGGTTTTGTACCATGCTTTTTCCCAGTGGAACATCTCTGTTTTAGCTTGTTTCATTGATTTTCATTATGTTTTAAAATATTTTGGAACATATTAATGCTAGATTATATTTCTTCTGCAGATTAGAATAATGTGTGATTTTAAAGTTGGGGAAAAGGGGTGCCTGGGTGGCTCAGCCGGTTAAGCATCTGCCTTTGGCTCAGGTCATGATCCCAGGGTCCTGGGATCGAGCCCCGTGTCAGTCTCCCTGCTCCGTGGGGAGTCTGCTTCTCCCTCTTCCTCTACCTCTCCCTGATTGTGTTGTCTCTCTTTCTCAAAGAAATGAATTAAAAAATCTTAAAAAAGTAAAGTTGGGGAAGAACATATAAGATTATAAATGACAGAGAGGTTAAAATGTGAGGAGATAGAGCGCATAGCTGAAAAATAATTGTTAATTGTTTATCCCAGAGTGGCTGGAAGGCATAGGGCTGGTTTTCAGTCCCAGTTTGGCCACTAATTAATTACATAATCTTTGAAAGTCCTCAGCTTCTGTATCTACAAAATGGGCATAACATCTGGTTGCCTAAACTATATGGCAGTATACACATATTAAAAAGGGCTCAGAACTGATTTACTGGAGAAAGAACTAGACTTACAGATTTATAACTTGCCAGAAATCATACAAGTTAGAACGGGAAACCAGATGAGAAACTAAAGAAACTGGCAGAACGGACTGGTTTCCGGAAGCCCCTCTCCAGGAAGGACCACACTCTGTTCCGTCCATGAGCTCTTTGTCTTATACCATTCAGAACCTCTGCTGATAAACAAACGTCCCTGTATCTGGAGTCACCCCTTCCATCTTCCTGCAGAATGAAAACATGGCTTTCTCCAGCCAAACCACATCCGAGAAATCCTCTGTCCTAGAGAAGTGGGTGGGAAACCGAGTTCCCATACTGTGTGTCCGGGTTCCCTGCTCATTGCAGACTCCACGGACAGCCATTTCAGTGCTCAATGCACCCCTTGAATCTCCGTGCCCCCCAATCTCCCTGGCCCCCCTGAACAGTGCCTCTTTCCCTGGCTTCTGCTCCCAAGGCTGAAGTCTTCTCTGAGACCTCCCTTTTTCTTTCTGCACCCAGTTTGGCTCTAACTTCACATTGCGGCTCTTTATCCCCTTCTCTCTTCTAGTCCCTTTGCCTCCTGGAGATTTCTATTTGGAAGTTCCCTAGCATTTCAAACCCAGTTGTCTAAATCGTTACATTCCCCTGGCCCAAGAGCACCTCAGTTAATGGCTCCACTCTCTTCCTAGTCCTGGAGGCTTGAAACATGGCCTTCGTCTGTGGTTTTACCTCCACATCGTTTCTCCCTGCCTGCATCCCGTTCATGCTCTGCTTTTAGTTTGGAACAGAAGTGATGCTTCCCTTCTCTGTGTCACCAAAGCACTTGCTTGCGCTGCATTTCTATACTGCTCTGCATGGTGCTTATGACTTCTCGTCAGTCCTAGATTGTAAGCTCCTCAAGGGCCAGAATTATGTATCTAATTTTAAAATTAAAATTTAAAATAAAAACAAAACAAAATAAAATTTAAAAATGCCAACCACCTAGGTGGTCATCTATACACATATTTAGGAGAGCTGAAGAATCAATATCTAAAATGTCTACCATCTACTGGGCAATAGGGAAATGATGATGAAGAAAATGAGGCTCCTGCCTTAAAGAGATCACTGTCTGACCGAATGGATGTTGAGCGGAGGTGAAAACACTTACTGCAGAATACATGACAAGTTTTCTGCGGTTTGATGGCTGAGTTGCACTCTTCATGTGATTGAGGATCTCACTGACCAGGACACCTTAGAAAAGACAGATCAACAAAGGAGCTGAACCAAACATGGGCTTAAACTTTTTGTTAATTCCTACTTCGTGATTCTCCCTGCCATGATTCTTAAAACTTAAGAAAGGGAAAGAAATTACTTTGGTCTTGCTTTATGTTATTTTACTGAATCCCGACTTCTATCCCCCATTTACAGTGGGAAAGCTGAGGCCTGGCGACATACAGTGACTCATATACAGGCTGGGCAAGGAGAGTTGGATTGACACACGAGGACCCTACTATCCCCAGGTTTTGTCAAAGCTTGAGATAGGAGGTTGAGGAACTTGGAAGGAATTACAAATGGCATTTTTCAGACAGTTGCTAGCTAGTGCTCTTCTCCAGGGCAGCCCTGAAATGACAGCCTGGCATCTATTCTGTCTTCATCCCTCTGGCTTCTACTCTCTGGGAGTCAAACCATTGGGAGGCCATGGGAGAAAGCAGCTCTCTGGATGTCTGTATAGGTCATGGAATATTTTCTGTGGACTATTTCTCCAGGTTACTCTGGGGATCACTATTAAGGGGCAGCCAGCATCTTCCATCTGAGGGCTCCAGAGAGGAGAGCTCTTGCCCTTCATGTTGTTGTTCCTGAGGTGGTGAAGGGCAGGCACACAACTCAGAGTCTCCATCCTCTTGGCAGACACTGAAGGCTGAGTGGTATCTTGGGGTGGCAGGTGCTGGCTTGAGGACATGGTGCCCCAGGGATTTCCACAACCATCACCTGAAGACTCCTTATATTTCTGGTGGGTTTTTTTTTTTTAAGGTTTATTAATTTATTTGAGAGAGAGAGAGAGAGAGCACAGGGGGAGGGGCAGAGGGAGAGTCTGAAACAGACTCCTTGCTGAATGTGGAGCGGGATGTGGGGCTCGATCCCACGACCTGGAGATCACCACCTGAGCTGAAACCAAGAGTCAGAAGCTCAACCAACTGCGCCACCCCAGGCACCCCGGTGGTTTCTTTACTACATGTGTACTCTCCTGGCTTCAGAATGACCAGTTTGTTTTTGTAAAGAGCAGGGCATTGATGTTAACAGACTGTCATTCCCGACTCTGTGGTCCACTCAGCAAAGACACTGAGCAGCTACCATGGGTCAGATGCTATGCTAGGTGAATCAGACTCCTGCCCTCAAAAAGCTCCTAAAATAGTACAAAGAGACTGTTTTTTCATCTGTCTACCAAGAGGCACCATAAAGGGTTAATTAAGAAGGGAGGCGGTCTGCTCTCTCTGTAGATGCTGGGACTCCCTTGACTAAGAATAGAAGAACCTGAAAGCCACATCTCCAACAGGTCTACATCACTTTCCTTCAGCGAAGGTGGCTTTCTCAGCGTCCTTTAGGGACAACACCATCACCCATCAGCAACCTATCCTTCGACAGGTGCCTCTGCAGCAGCCTTCGGTGTTGATGATGGGATATGAGATCAGCTCTTGGTTCTGGGGGTGGTTGTCCACCTTGCCCCAGAAGAACCGAGGGGTAACCACCACAGTTACCCCCAGGCTCTGGCGTGCCAATAATTATGTTTTATGGGAGGGGCACGGAGGTTCAGAGATATTCAGCAACATGCCCAAGATTCCACACCCTGTGCACAGAGGGGCTGAACGTCTCTGAACCCAGCATGTCTTAATCATTTGACTAACCCGTAACACAGGCTAGTTTCTGAGTTCCCCTGTTGCATCATTTACTGACTGCATACACTAGACAAAATATCACTGACTGGAAGACAAAAACTTCCCTTCCCACACTCTTGAGCTACAGCAGGGGCTGGTATACTTTTTCTGTAAAGGGCCAGACAGTCAGTGTTTTAGGCTCTGTGGACCCTATGGTCGGCCATAACAGTTCCCTCTCGGGGTGAAGCCCCAAAACAGCCATAGCACTACCTAAATGAATGTGGCTGAGTTTCAATCATATTTTATTTATAAAAAATAGGCAGCAGGCTGGATTTGGCTTGCAGGCAGTAGCTTACACCAACCTGGTGCACACAGCAAGGAGAGGTTTGCATTAATACAGATATGACCAGCCATATATCAAAAATTCCTAAATGAACCTTAGGAATTTTTGTGATGTGTGTGTGTGTGTGTGTCTGTGTAGAAGGAGGTGGGTGAAGGAGTACAGAGTACCAAACTGTGTCATCCCTAAAACCAACTGATTGAACAAAAGTTTTGGCACAGATCGGAATGTGCCAAAATCCTGATGTTCCTGTGTGACTCTGTGTCACCCAGACTATACAGGTTTTCTCTGTAGGATTGTGTTTAGTGGCTTCATCATCCAACAAGCATGCAGTTGCCAAACCTCCCTGGCCTAGCCAGATCCAAACAATAGGCTGAACTCGGGTTTTGGCAGGGATCACTCAGGAAACAATTTCCTGGCCAGTCAATAGCCTGGACTTCTCCAGAAAATAGGACAGATGCATTCACACAAATACCTGCCTTTGGAGTCTGAGACTGAAAGAACAGCTTAGGGAAGGACTCTTAATAGACAGAATCTAGTTTAACACACTCATAAGAGAGGGAAATCGGATTGAGCGAGAAGTTACTTCCCTGAAATGCAATGTCTAGTAGTCAAAGGAAAACAAGAGGAAACATGAACAAACTGCGAGGAAATCCCCCAGTTTTTCTTCCTATGCAGACTCCTGCATCTATTATTAGACTATTCTCAGTTTCTGCCTGGCTCTCCCTGACTATTTCTTCAGCATTTCTTGCATCTAGAGAAGTGCTTCTGAACTTTCATGTTTCGTGAGGTGCCTAGGGATTTCAGGAGAATACAGATTCTGATTCAGCTCATCCGGGGTGGGGCCTGAGATTTTGCATTTCCAACCAGAGACTTGGGGATGCTCTTGCTGCTTCATGGACGGCATGTTGAGTAGTGAGGGCTGAATTGCTCAGACCATCTTGACTGGGGTGGGGGAACTCAATCAAGAGCCCTGTCTCCACCCTCTGATGTGACTTGGGATTGGGTCCTACCTCTGGTACCTGGTGGTTCAGGATTAAGACCTGGTGTATGTGTAGCCAATGGGGACCAACGTCCACCCTCTGCCTCCTTTTTTGTTTACACATCAGATTGGGCTGCTGCCTGGGCCATGTCCAGTGAACATCTGCCCAGTCTGGTCCAACAGCCAGGATGCTTTGCCTCTAAGTCTCCCCCTGGGGCTCTGCTGAACTGGTCCTGACCCCACAGTGAAGAGGGTCTGGTAATGGTTGGAGTCTTGATGTGATTGCTCTGTTTTTCTCCAACTGTCCAGAGTCTATGACTTGGAACATCTCCTGTGGCTGAGAATTTCTTCACTGTTATGTCAACCTGACATAATGGACCTCCTCTTGCTCTCCATCCTCACTTTTAATGTCTACATTAACAGCCCCTAGAGGTGATGCCCCCTTTGGTGTCTTGGCCTACAGTGCAATTGACCTCAGAGGCATCAGCGTCTCTTGCTGTTCTGCCTGGTTCTACCTTCTCTCTTCCACCTACCTATCCTGATTAGAAGAGCTTGGCAGCCTCTTGCCCAGGTCTACTTTTATTATGATAGGATGGCCTATGCTATGAAGGGCCAAATCCAGCTGAAAGGAGGCATCACTGAGAAATAAATGCCTTTCAACACCAATGGAAAAATTTAAGCTGTGTCATAAATTTATTGATTGTAATATGTATTAATCTACATAACATAATTAGTCTGCAAAATATGTTTTACTAACTTTAACAATTGCTACCTCAGGAAAATGGGCCCCTTTTGTCATACTTCCTACTTGAAAAATTCATCCTATAGGCCGCCAGACACAATTGCTTTCCGTGGGGCTTAGATACAAAATCCTTAATCGTTTGATCTGGAAAGGATGAAAAGGATCCTTTAGCTTTATCCCAAAGCGTCCATTTCCCAGATGGGAAAACTAAGGCCCAGAGTGGGTAACGTTAATGACTATGAAAACACATAATGTTTATTGACAGTGTATTATGTACCGGGTACTGTTTGTCCCAAACTTTTGAATACACACATTTATTTTAATCCTTACAACCCGTGAGGAGGGTATCATTATCATCCCCATCTTGAAGAATGGAAACCAGTGTAGGAGCGATGAAGGGACCAGTCCAAGGTCACACAGCTGATTAGTGGTGGGACGACACTCAGGCCCCCATCACTCCACCACAAATCTAGCACAGTCCTTTTACTTTTTTATATACTTACCCCCCTGCAGTCTAGATTTCTCTTTCTGCTTGTGAATTCCATAGAGGGACAGGATGGACAACTCTGATAATTCTTTCAGCTTAGTCATGGTGTCCTCTGTGGCCCAGGAGGGTAAAGTGAAATTGTGAACACTCTGTAGCAAAGAAAAAGGGAAGAAAATGTGTATTTTTAAATGATTTTGTGTCCTCTTTGTCCCACAAGAACTACTGGGTCTAGCCTTATCCTGTTGTTTCTCTCTAGGAAAACTTTATTTTTTTATTTTTTATTTATTTTTTAAAAGATTTATTTGACAGAGAGAGAGAGCACAAGCAGTGGGAGCGGGAGAGGGAGAAACAGGCTCCCTGCTGAGCAGGGAGCCCCGATGTGGGACTTGATCCCAGGACCCTGGGATCATGACCTGAGCCGAAGGCAGACGCTTAACCCACTGAGCCACCCAGGCATCCCTAGGAAAACTATTTTGTGATAAGTAGTGGTATTGATTTTCAGAAGGGAAATTCACAGAGACTGATTTGCTCCTTCCTACCAAGTCCATAGCTTTTGGCTGAACTGTGGATGCAAAGGGGGATTCCTATTTTGAAGAGTAAGGGTGAGGTAGGGCAAGAATGTACCTCATTCCTTTATGAAAGGTTTAGAGATCTATGAACCTGGGGGGAAGGTGACACTGACAGGCTTAGATGATGTTTCTGTCAAAGCTGAGTGAGTGCCCTTAGAGGACAGCTGGGAGAGGCAATGTATTTCTGGAGCCTTCAGTACCAGACCCTCCACTCCCATCAGCTTCCAGTTTACTGCCTTCTGGGGAATGTGCCCTGTACACACAGTAGGATCTTGGTGAATATGTATTAAATGGATGAATAAGCTAGACAGCCGGACTGGTGTAGACTTCCTGCCGATATTTCTTACTTGCTATGAAAAGTTGATTAAGAATCCAGATTCAAAGGTAGGATTGAGAGAGAGAGAGAGTACTTGAGAGAGGAGATCAAAGTGGAGTGCCTAGGGAGGAAATAAGTGGGAAAGAAGTGAAAAGGAAACCACGCACCACGGCCACATCATGCAACAGCTCAGATCAACCCATAGTAAGGAAGGAAAAAAAAAAAAATTAAGACTTGAACCAAAAAATGGGCTCTTGTCTCTATTGAAGAGTTTTTTTTTTTTTTTTTTTAAGATTTGTTTTTTTGGCGGGGCGTGTGGTGGGGTGGGTAGGGGCAGAGGAAGAGGAAGAGAATCCCAAGCAGGCGCCACACCCAGGGCAGAGCCTGACATGGGGCTCAATCTCATAATCCTGAGATCATGACCTGAGCCTAAACCAAGCGTTGGATGCTTAACCGACTAGCCACCCAGGTGCCCCTCAAGAGTCTTTTATAAGGTTAATAAGTCTTCCTTGAAACAGATGTTAATGATAAAGTGAAAATATCAGGAAGGTCATGTGAAGGTCAATAAACTGTTATGGAGGGGGGCAAATTGTGTCGTTTGTTACTGACACGGAACCGTGAAAATAATTGCTGGCCCCCAGGCCCTTATGATGACCTCAAGATCAGAGGTGGATATAAGTCCTGTGGGTGGTCAGAATTTTGCCCCAGGATTCAGTGAACCCAGTCAGGAAAACAGGATTACAGAGTACTCCTTTTGGCCAGTAGGTGGTGCATAGTGAGTGAAAAATACCAAGTTAGCCTTGAAAACCCCAATGGTAAGTGAGTTTCAGAGGTTATTTCATATGCATGTATAGCAAGGAAGAGATTCCCAATAAACCAATTTCAATAGCCTGGCTTAAAGTTGTCTTGCTTATTTCTATATCCAGAAATCAGGTACCCCCCCTTTTTTTTTTGCTCTGTCTATATAATAACATTGCTTTTTTTCATTAAAATCCGTAACAGGAGCCCAGCATTCCTGAGTGACTGAAAAATAAGTAAACGGCAAGACATAGAAGAAAAGCAATTTTGCCTGCAATTTTTGAAAGTGTGAAAACATAAATAATGGAGAGAAAAAGTCAGTTTTCAATTTAATGTAAAGAAGTCTTGAATTATGTTTCAATGTCAAAGGAAGCATAATTAATATATCTGCCAAAAAGTGTAAGAAAGTGTATTCATCTGTTTCAAAATAGGCATAAGTCAAAAAATCAGATTGCAAGTTAATTTTTGATATTTTTTTCTTTTACCTCACAAAATAAAGGGTCATAGACTTTAGTCCACATTCCAAAAAGGTCCTGGGTATGGTATCCTGTAAATGTTGGCAAGGTTTCTATAAAATCCTGAAACACACACGGACAGAGAAAACATTTCCACATTAGAGTCACTCCATTTCAGCATTACTGATATTTGGGGCTGGATAATTTTGTTGTGGAGGGTGCCCCGTACTTTGTAGCGTGTTTGGCTGTATCTGCGGTCTCTACCCACCAGATGATGAGCATCATCCCTAATCCCTCAGTTGTGACAACCCAAAGTGTCTCCAAACATTGCCTGTGTTCTCTGTGGGGCAAATCTGCCCCCACTGAGAACACTGTTCTTCACATAAAAGTGCACCGGGAATATTGGCTGTGGTAATATGAACCCAAAGAATTTCACAAACACTAATTGATCATTTTTCATGATTACAGTAAAAATGTGGGTGCATGCTGGCTTACTGCCCCATGTTCCTGGTTTGTCCTGGAATCAGGCCAAGTGTACTACCTCAAAATTTTGGGGGAAGTAGGTGAAGTAGAACTCACACATAAATGACTGATCAAGATGAGAAGGGAAACCATGTCTTAGGCCAAAGCACCTCAGGAATATACCACAGAAATTGGACCTGCTATCTAGCTATACATTTGAAATTTGGGTGGGATGCAAACATTTCTCTAGGTTCTGTGTTATTCTTGGATTGTCATGGTAATGAGACCCACTATTCAGCTATCTGCCTGATGAATTTGGCAGCAATTTCTGGGAATCCTTGTGGAAGATATTATTTAATGGATAAATTTTCTAGGAAAATATAATTTGCCAATTTAACCTAAACAGATATCCACAAAATAAATATAATTGTTGAAGATCTTCCCCCAAACCAAGCCTAACCAAGCCAAAGGCCCAGGGCCAGATGACTTTATGGAGAAATTCGACCAAGATTTTCAAGAGTAAATTATTCTAATGCTATTTTAACTGTTATAGAGTATAGGGAAAAAAAAAATTTCCAAAATATTTTTATGAACTAAGGGCAACACAGACACTGACAAAATACTGGCCAGAAAACTATAGTCCAATGATACTTTGAATATGAATGCAAAAGGTCTGAGTAAAATATTAACAAATAATTCAATATCCAAAAAAAGGGGCCTGAGTCTAGACATGTAAAGATGGCTCATTAGTAGCAAATCTACGAATATAATTAACCTTAGTAATTGATCCAAGGAGAAAAATAACTTGATTATATATATATTTTTAAAGACTTATTTATTTGAGAGAGAGAGAGAAAGAGAGCACTCACACATTGGGGGAAGGGGCAGAGGGGGAGAGAGAGAGAGAGAGAAGCAGACTCCCTGCCGAGCAGGGAGCCCGATGCGGGACTCGATCCAGGGACTCCAGGATCATGACCTGAGCTGAAGGCAGTCGCTTAACCAACTGAGCCACCCAGGCGCCCACCTTAAAAAAATTCTTGAAGAACAAATAGGATAATGTACCAAGAAAGGAATACTCAACATCATAGAGTTGTGCATTCTCCAAGTTAATTATTATTATATTATTCCACAGATATTCTTGTGAAATTATTTAGATGCACAAGATACTCATACAGACTGTAAATGATTGGAAATGACTCACTTGTCCATCAATATAGACTGGTTAAAGAAAGTATGGTACATCCACGAATTCCAATGCAGTTATAAAAAATGAGGAAACTCTTTACGTACAGATTGAGTAATATTTCTAAGATATACTGTTAAATGAAAAAAACCCAAGGTGTCCAACTCTGTGAATACAGTATACTACTTTTGTGTAGCAAAGGGGATACTACCAGAATATATTCATATTTATTTGCATATGCATAAAGAAACTGCAAGACTATATAAGAAAATGCTGCCATCAGTTACCTGTGGGGTCATTAAGAGACTTTCCACTGTATTCCTTTTTATATTTTTTAAATTTTTGAACCATGGAAATGTGTTAGAGATTCAAAATTTTGTTTTTTAAAAACACAAAGCATTATATTTACCTTTTATTTTTTATTTTTTTAAATTTTATTTATTTATTTGAGAGAGAGAGAATGAGAGAGAGAGAACATATGAGAGGGGATAGGGTCAGAGGACGAAGCAGACTCCCTGCCGAGCAGGAAGCCCGATGCGGGACTCGATCCAGGGACTCCAGGATCATGACCTGAGCCGAAGGCAGTCGCTTAACCAACTGAGCCACCCAGGCACCCTATATTTACCTTTTAAGCATCGTCTTTTAAAAAGGGGTATTTTGCAAAGTGGAAACAAAATAAAAAAGACTATCCTTTATATATGAAATCAATGGTCCCAGCCCCTCAGTGTCATTAGGGCAGATCATTTTAGCCTTGCATTTATTCTGACCCAGCCATGCACTTTCGTCTGGTTCCTTCTGGCACATGGGTATAGGATTAGAAAGGGACTGGCTTCTTTACTGGCTTGTGGCTCCACGCAGGGAAGGGGACCAGACAGTGATGACTGACTGTCATTAAATTTTTTTTTTTTAAAGATTTTTTATTTATTTATTTGACAGAGAGAAACACAGCGAGAGGGAACACAAGCAGGGGGAGTGGGAGAGGGAGAAGCAGGCTCCCCGCAGAGCAGGGAGCCCGATGCGGGACTCGATCCCAGGACCCTGGGATCATGACCTGAGCTGAAGGCAGTCGCCTAACCAACTGAGCCACCCAGGCGCCCTGTCATTAAATGTTTTAACCCACTGCTCTAACTGGCCACCGGCAGACACATTCCTCCCACACTTTTTAAGAAGCTGGAGCTTCATCCTTTTTCTTGACCCTCACCCTCCTGTGCAACACTAAATGACATGATTTTTAACCTTGTAAGGATGCAACCTCTTCTGGAATTCCGTTGATTTGAGAGTCTCCTCCTTAAGTTCTGTAAAATGAGGGCAGTCCTGGAAAGGCAGGTATAGCAACTGAGGACAAAAGAAAAACCACAAATTCTTTATTAGTCAGAAGAACTTTGCTAAAGAAGCTGCAGCCATATTTTAAGCCTCATTAGGTGCAAAGTGATCTGAATAAAAGATTCAAATGTGTTTGAGCTGAATGGAAATTCTAAAATTGAGGAAAAAGAGATAAATGGTCTGTAAGTCTTACATAGTAGGATATGCACCCAGAACTGAAAAGCTTTTTTCTCCCCCCCTTTCATGAATTTGCCTAAATAGGACTTTGTTAGTAAATATTCACACTTCCTGGTTTTCCATGTTGATATAACTATTATCTCAATTCCTACTGGACCTCTTATATTTCTAGCATGAGATACACATGTGTGTGCAAAGGCATCCTGCCCCTCCACCCCATGCACACGACTATAGAGAAATGAATAAGAGGGGGTGCCTGGGTGGCTCAGTCATTAAGTGTCTGCCTTCGGCTCAGGTCATGATTCCAGGGTCCTGGGATCAAGTCCCGCACTGGGCTCCCTGCTCTGCAGGAGGCCTGCTTCTCCCTCTCCCACTCCCCCTGCTTGTGTTCCCTCTCTCACTGTGTCTCTCTCTCTGTCAAATAAATAAAATCTTAAAAAAAAAAAAAAAAGAAATGAAAAAGAGGTTCTGGATAGAGATTGATTAACCATTCATTGACTTAAGTTCCAGTCCAAATAAGGGCATTATTATTAATAATATTATTATTAAAACCCATTATGAGGACAAAGGGGTGAGTTTAAATTGGACAATCCTCATCCTCTGTAACCTCATCTCTAGGCTGGTGACTCCTCAGCTTATTTTGTTGCTCTGACTTTCCATTTGTGGCTGGTCTTCTCTTTCCAGCCCTTAGTGGACATCACTTCTTGGATGTTTCTTTGCTTCATCAAGTTTAACATGTACAAAACTGAAGTCAACTTCATTTTTAACCATTTTGCCTTTGTAATCTATCTACTTTGGCCAATGGTAAAATTTATCATCCTGTTTCATAGACTAATCAGTTTTGCTTGTTTACTTTCAAGATATATCCAAAATAGACTCCTCTTCATCATATTCATTGTTCCCTCCCAGTCCAAACCACCATAACCTGTGTTTCGACTAATGCAAGAGCCTCCTATCTGGTCAGTAGGCATCCATCCATTCTTTCCATCTTTACAATTCATTCTCCATACCATAGCTACCCTAATCCTTTTTGTTTTATTTTTATAAATACAGATCTTTTTAAAGCATTAATCAGATCATGCCATTTTGTAGTTTATAACCTTCACAGGCTTTCGTCTTACTTGGAATAAAATCCAAACTCAGTTAACCCTAGAGATCTCTGTCCTGCTTTCCTGCTACTGCCCCCTTATTCTTCTCCAGCAACACTGGGGCCTCCTTGTTGTCCCCTGAACTCACAGGCTTGGGGGCTCTGCAGACTGTTCCCTGCCCGAGACCTTGCCCCTGGTGACTCCCACCAGGCTCTTCTAACTCAGGCCCAGCCATGATCACATTACCTTGCTTTATTTCCTTTGGGGAACTCATCGCCATTTGAGATTATTACTATTTTTTACTTTATCATCTATTTCCTATAAAATGTCATCTCAAGGACAGCCAGAATCTTGTCTGTCTTGTCCATTGCTGTGTTGTCAGTGCCTAGAACAGAGCCTGGCATATTTGTAGCTGCTCTGAAAACTTTTTCAAAATAAGTTGCTTCCTGAGGCACCTGGGTGGCTCAGTGGGTTAAGCGTCTGCCTTTGGCTCGGATCATGATCCTGAGGTCCTGGGATCAAGCCCTGCATCCGGCTCCCTGCTCAGTGGGGAGTCTGCTTCTCCCTCTGCCCCTTCCCCCCCCACTCATACTCTCTCTCAAATAAATAAAATCTTAAAAAAATAAAAATAAGTTGCTTCCTGATTCTATCATTTGCCTTACTTTTCTTTCCTTCCTCTCATGTCTTTACCATCTAATTTCAAACCTTCGTTTCCTCATTCCTGAATGGCTTCAACAGGTGTTCTCCGAGGCTCCAGTATCCTTTCCTTCCAAACCGTGGTCAGACAGATGCCTCGGAGCACGGCTCATCATGTGTGCACAGGACTGAAGAACGAACGTGCACAGGTTCTTTTTATGTCCGCGGCTTTACAGCTCAATTTCCCTGCATGGCCTTCCAACTTTCCCACCGAAGGAACGGCACTGCGGAGGAATGGGCACAGGACTCTCCATTTAAAGGTCTAGGTTTTAGTGAATTACTCAGCCTTCCTAGACTTTTGTTTTCCCATCCCACATCTTGAAAGAGGCTGAAAATAAGTGGGATAATCATCTAAATATTTGACCAGCATTTTGCAATTCACAAAAGCTCTTCCATTTCTTAACCAGGTTTTCACAAGTCGTCCTGAAATATTTAGTTTCTCCTGTCTGTGCCCAACATGGTCAGACATTTTCATTCCTTCTAAATAAGAACTCCGGACACAGAAGGGCAAGCCCTCTGTATATTCACCCACTGCCATGCTTTTGGGCTGCCTTCTTCTCCTTTCCTTCCCTCCTCCGAGGTCTGGTTCAAGCTCTCACTCTCTCCGTGAAGACTGGAATGGCTGCCCTGTGGTAGAGCCACGGGCGTCCTTTTGTGAGCTCCTCGAGCAGGTGCAGCTTGTCCTTGCTTCATCGCCCACCACTTGGTATCTTGGTCTACACGTGTCACACATGCAAATCTGTTTTCATCAAATGGGTGATAAATTAGGGAAGAAACCTGGCCTCATGTTTCTCTACAGCACTTAGCACAGCTCTGGGAATAACTGTGTGTTGACTCATGGATGTTTGTTAGGTTTCTTAGTTGATGTTAGAACTGTTTTTATCTTAGTGAGGACATAGCTGGAAGCCATGGGTAGATAATCTTGCTTCTCTTCCTCATTCCCCTTTGTTTCTCTTTTCCTTTTTTTTTTTTTAAGATTTTATTGATTTGACAGAGAGCCTGCACGAACAGGGGGGAGGAGCAGAAGCAGAGAGGGAGCAGGCTCGACCCCAGGACCCCGAGATCATGACCTGACCCGAAGGCAGATGCTTAACTGACTGAGCCACGCAGGCGCCCCTCTCTTTTCCTCTTCTGATAGCTCCTATAGTCTCTTTCCTACATAATTTTATTACTATCTTTCGGGATTAAGGATTAAACATCTACCTTGGTCTACACTGGCTAAATTTGGTGCTGCTGTCCATGTCTATCTATGCAGAAAAGGCTGTGGCAAAGGTGATTTTTTTTTCTTTTGGAAGAAAATATTCACAAACTCCTAAGAATACTGATCATCATAATACTTCTCTCTTGATTCTGTGAAGGAAAGAGGTACAAACAAATCATCCTGTCTTGTCAGGAAACCAGAAAAAGTGGTTGGAGTAGACTTACCTTGAGTGAGGTTGACAGGGTCAGGCTGTTTCTACAAAGTATTTGGGAAAGATTCTTACGTCATCAGATGCAACAGTTAAGTCAAATGTCTAGGAGTACTGGCAGGGCAAAGAGGTTGGAAGCCTACCCCAGGGGCCCCTGGGCAACAGTCCAGGTGCAGAAGTCATGCTAAACCTCAGCTACCAAGAGATGACATGGTCATGCTTACAGTGGGACTGCAGGGGAATCAGCACGGATTCCTTGTCCCAAAACTTTCCCTTCAAATAGTCTTTTTTTTTATTTTTTAGAAGGGGGAGGAGCAGAGGGAGAGGGAGAGAGAGAAACTTAAGCAGTCTTCACGCCCAGCATCAGAGCCTGAAGCGGGGCTCGATCTCACCACCCTGAGATCATGAGCCAAGCCGAAATCAAGAGTCGGACACCCAACCGACTGAGTCACCCAGGTGCCCCTCCTTCATATAGTCTTAAATTCCACACCTGGGAGATTAGTTAGATTTATTTTATACTATTTAAAACCAAAAGCAATTCCTCTGAAAATATTGAAGAGCTTTTGGTGCATCCTACCCAGTGCAAAATAAATTTGAGAGTTTCTCTCAAATAGCCTCATTCAGGCAGCTTGGTTTAAGGTACTGGTTCTCACACATGGCTGTCCACTAGAATCATCCAGGGGGATTATTTTAAAAGTACTATGCCTGCATCCCACCCTCAGAGATCCCGATTTGTTATAGAGACTGCCCTAGGTGCCAGGATTTGAAAAAATTTTTTTCAGGTAATTCTAATATAATAACTTTGAGAACCACCAGTTTATAGGGAAGGAAATTGCTCTGGAATGAGATAGGCCTGGTTCTAGTCCCAGTAGCGATGCTTACCAGCTTTGCGGCACTGGGCCTATTTTGTTTCTTTCTCTGAGCACATATTTCCCCGGCTATAAAAGGAGAACAGTAATATTGCCCATTGAAGGTTGTTATGAAAGGTAAATATGGTGGCACATATCAAAGTGCTGGTCACTGACTATGCCCTCAACTCTTCTCTTTTTTCCCCTACCTCAGAATGGGGGTTTTCATGTGGGGAGGGGTATTTTGTAGGTAGAGAGGTCTTAGAATATTCTGGAGGGAGGAGAACCCTATGTGGGGCACCAAAAGCTTGGGAATTGAAAGTAGAACAAGGCGAACTCTGTGTGTGTGTGTGTGTGTGTGTGAAGATGGAGAGGGGCAAACTGCCATTTTTTAAAAAAGATTATTTATTTTAGAGAGAGAGAGTGAGCACGTGGTGGGGAAGGGCAGAGGGACAAGGAGAGGGAAACTCAAGCAGACTTGGCATTGAGTGTGGAGCAAAAGAGCCCAATGTGGGGCTCGATCCCATGACTGGGAGATCACGGCCTGAGCCAAAACCAAGAGTTGGCCACTTAATTGACTGTACCACCTAGGTGCCCCCATGTTGCCATTTGTTGAAAGGGTGGCAAAACAAAGTGGATGATAAAGGTCCAAACTGAAATTCTGTTCCTACTCTCTCTTCCTGGGGCTTCCTATGTCCTACTTTGTCCTTAGCAGCTTTATTTAGAAAAGGATTAAGATTGCACAGACCAAGCAGTGTCTAGACCTCCAAACCCACTGGGCAACCTGCCTTCCTCCTCCTAGGCCAAATAGGAGGTTTTTCCAGAATACTCACCCGATCTTCAGAAAGAGAGAGTGTGTGCACTGGGATGGGCTGCCAGGGTAGGCTGGGATTCCAGACGCTGATACCCTCTGGGGGAAATAGGCCTGCAAGGTTTGTCATAGCACTCATCAAAGTCCGATCAATGTCCGTACTTTGAATATAAACCTAGAGTGGGAAAATCAAAGGAGATTCCAACTGATTGGAACTGTGCATTTTCCCCCGTGGAGCAAAGAGTACATTTGAGAAAGGCCAGGACCCTCACATGAAAACATTAGCAAACATTGTGGTAGCATCATGATCATAATATCTACTGTAGAAGAAACAGCATTATGAGAATGCCACCTGGTATGTCAATAGTTGAATTGACAAAGAGACCAATTAAGTGGTGGCTAATTGCCAAGCCAATAGGTGTCCATAAAATTTTGCACTTAGTCATGTTCATAAATTTCTTAGGAACAAAGTATTTGTATAGAGAGGAGTACATTTAGGGTGCCTGGGTGGCTCAGTTGGTTAAATTACTGCCTTCAGCTCAGGTCATGATCCCAGGGTCCTTGGATAGAGCCCTGCATCAGGCTTCCTGCTTGGCGGGGAGTCTACTTCTCCCTCTCCCTCTGCCCCTCCCCCCTGACTCATGCTCTCATTCTCTCTCTCTCTCTCTCAAATAAATAAACAAAATCTTTAAAAAAAGAGGAGTACATTTGTAAATAAGATCTCTGACTTGTGTAAGTTCTTTGGGAAACTGGAAAAGCACTTTTATAAATGCAACATTATGTTAAATTCTTTCAAGGAAATAGGTTCCCACTCTTGGCTCCCCAACTTGCCTGTTCACGTTTGTAGGACTCATTCAAAAATTTTCTATATCTTTTCCTTATGTACTGTCCAAGTTCATAATGCTGTTCCATGCCCAGCTATGGGAACAAATAAAAGCAAAAATCAGTGAAAGTAAATTCTGTGTATTTCATGTATGAGTCTCATCTCTCCTTATTGAATGTGTAGAACAAACCATGGTGTAATTTAATAGTTCAACAACGACATATTTTTAAATGAAAACAAGAAAAAACAGTTGTAATAAATCTTTAGCCATGACTCCTTGAGAAAACTCATGCACCTTCATTAGCACTTAACATAGAGCTTTGCACAGTTAATAGCTGGTGATTGATCTGATTTAAGTAAATCGTTCATCTCTGGTGTGGTAGAACACCACTGGCTCATCTTTGTTGGTGAAACATTCAAGAGAGCTGGTTGACCACTTGGTGGAGGTTTTGTGGAAGAAACTCAACCATCTGATAACGGGTTGGACTTGAGGAATCTGAAGATCACTTTCAACCTCTGGGTATAATGATTTATTATCTGCACAGTTTATTTATACCTGGTTCCTGAAAAACTAGAATCTGTTACCCAAAGTGTGGTCTGGGGATCAGCAGTATTAGCATCACTTGGGAGTATGTTAGAAACCAAAGTCTTAGGCCCCACCTTGACCTTCTGAGCCAGAATTTTTGGCAGGGAGTGGAGCTCAGGAACCCCTTTTTAACAAGCTTATTAAAATTCTGATGGCCAGTAATCACTGAGAAATATTGCTTTAGTTCAGTGATCCTCAAGCATTACTGTGCATCAGAAGCAAAATTACCTAGGGATGCTTGTTGAAACGCAGATGCCTCAGCATTTCCCCCAGAGATTTCCTGCTTGTTAGATCCCAGGGTGGCCCTGGAATCTGCATTTTAACAAGTGCCCCGAGTGATTCAGATCCGTGCAGCAGAGTGCCATGCTTTGAGAAACACTACCTTCAAGTCTGTCTTTAATCCCGAGTTTTATTAGAACTTCAGGAGTCAGAGAGGATGTGGTCCCTATAACCTCTGCTTGGTCCGACTCCTTCCTTTGCTTGTATTCCTGGCTACCATGATCATCACCACCCCCCTAGGATGGGGAAGGAGGTGGGGAAAGAGTAATGTGTGCTCTGAGTTTTGCTAGTTTCCTGGATGACGTGGGTAGCTAAAGAAGCAGGTACTTTGGGCCTAATTTGTTGTACTAACTTACAGCTGAATTTTGAAGAGTCATCTTCTATAGCGCAGTGGTTTTCAAATGTCAGCATGCACAGAATCACCTGGAGGATTCATTAAAATAAGGTTCCCAGAAATGAAGCCCAGAGTTTCTGGTTCAGTGGGGAGGGCCAGACAATTTACATTTCTGACAAGTTTCCAAGTAATGGTGATGTTGCCTGTCCAGGGACCACACTTTGAGAACCACTGACTTAGAAAGCCATCACCTTGTCATTATGTAGATTGCAAGTACCTGGCCAAGGGCAGGAATTTGAGCTCTAGAACCTTGCGACTTCAAGAGTGGCCATATACCAGCATCACTGGCTTCACCTTGGAGTATATTAGAAATAAAGACTCTTAGGCCTATGTCAGACCTGCTGAATTAGAATTTGCATTTTTTCTTTTTTCCCCAAGTCTTATTGAGATATAATTGACATACATCACTGTATAAGTTCAAGATATACAGCATACAGTTTGGTAGACACACACACACACACACACACACACACACACACACACACACCCCTCATAATGGAATATTATTTAGCCATAAAAAATGATAAAATCCTGCTGTTTATGACAACATCGATAAACATTGAGGACTTTATGCTAAATAATATAAATAATATAAGCCAGACAGAGAAAGACAAATACTATATGATCTCATTTATATGTGAAATCTAAAAAAAATTTTTAAAACCAAACTCCTAGAAAAAGGGATCAGATTTGTGGTTACCAGAGGCAGGGGATGCGGGGGGGAGAGGATTGGGGAAAAGGTGGTCAAAAGGTACAAACTTCCAGTTACAAGGTAATAAGTAGTAGGGATTTAATGTACAGCGTAACGACTATGGATAAAATAGCTCTATAATACATATGAAAGTTGTTAAGAAGGTAAATCCCAAGAGTTCTCATCACAAGGAAAAATATTTTTTTTTTTTGCTTTCTCATTTTATTGTATCTCTATGAAATGACAGATGTTGACTAAATTTATAACAGTGATCATTTCATAATATATGTTCTCTCGTTTAAGGAGCCGAAAGCTGGGTAGGAGTGAGGTATGGTGCGAGGAGCTCTGACCGGGGAGCCAAAAGATGCTGACCTCAAACAGCCTCTGTGGGATTTCTCCTCTATGAAACATTGTGGTCGAATTAGGGAAGTGATTCTCAGACTTGGCTGCACATTAGAGTCAACTGATCAACTAAGGAGTTTCTAAAAATCCCAATGTCCAGGTCATACCCTAGATGAATTAAATAAGAATCTCTGTCTGGGAGGCAGACAGACATCGATATTTTTTAAAGCTCTCCAAATAATTTCAATGTTTAGCCAAGACTGAGACCCATTGGTTTAAATGCTTAGTTACATATTTGGTTAAATGTTTAGAGACATTCAACTCTAAACATTCTATGACATTTTCTTAATGTATTTAAACATTGCTTTGGTCGGGACAGAAGCAACACACGTGGTCTCTGGCTCCAAACAGAAGAGCCATCCACTCTTGCAAGAGAAGGGAGTGGGTCACGGGGGCAGTGACTACAGATGCCTCTGTCCCCCACCAACCCCGCCTTCACCTTCTCCTTTGGTGCTCTTTAGGAAGTAGGGCTCCCTATGTTTAAGACCATTTATAAGAAGGCCTCGGGGCGCCTGGGTGGCTCAGTTGGTTAAGCGACTGCCTTCGGCTCAGGTCATGATCCCGGAGTCCCGGGATCGAGTCCCACATCGGGCTCCCTGCTCAGCAGGGAGTCTGCTTCTCCCTCTGACCCTCCTCCCTCTCATGCTCTCTGTCTCTCATTCTCTCTCTCGCAAATAGATAAAATCTTAAAAAAAAAAAAAAAAGAAGGCCTCAATCCCAGTATATCTAGCTGATTAAAAATAAAATTTGATATCAGCACTTCCAGAGGAATCCTGTCTTCCCAACCCTGCCGATTCAGTTTATCGATTATAATATTATTTTCTACTTCCTCAGGAAGAGGCTGAGAAACTCAGGGGGCAGCCTTCCAAGTATCTCTTGGCTCTCCTCAGCATCTTTAAGCTAATGTATTCATCTGTTGCCATGCACAGCTCTTAGGCTTTAATAAACCCAAACAGGGCAAAAAAAGATCAAAACGAGCAATTTTATACAATTTTCCTACAGTTACTAGTCACTAGGGGTGACTTGGTCATGATCAGAGATTGTCGAAGTTAAACATTAGTGCCTCGCCTTTCACAATCAAAACACATTTTTGACTTTTAGTTCCTAGGTAATTGTGCAAAATAATCTCCCAGATCTGAGTAACTGAAGTGGTTATATGGTTTCAATGTATTACAAACTCCACATAGTTTCCCTTAAGACTCATCAGCAAACTTTAGTTGAAAATCCAACCAACCTGAGTGAGTTGGCCAAATCCTTGTGGCCATGAGGATTCCTTAATGGCGTCGTTAGGAAAGGTTTCAATGGGACTTCGGTCTCCATGCCTAAATACCTGAAAATAGATCAAGACAGTAACATTACAAATTTCACTTAGGTGTTTTGCCTCGCTCATCCTAATAGATTTTCTTCTAAACCACTGGTTCTTAACCTTGGCATGTGGCCAGGGCATCAGGATTTTAAAGACATCTCCAGGTAAGGGGCGCCTGGGTGGCTCATTCGGTTAAGGGTCTGCCTTCAGCTCAGGTCATGATCTCAGGATCCTGGGATCGAGTCCTGCATTGGGTTCCCTGCTCAGCAGGGAGTGTGCTTCTCCCTCTCCATCCGCCATCCCCCCTGCTCATGCTCTCTCGCTCTCACTCTCTCAAATAAATAAAGAATCTTAAAAAAAAACAAAAAAAGACCTCCCCGGGTAAATCTCAGGTTAAGAAGCGCTGTTTTAAGCTCACTAACACTTTCTTGTGTTTCAGGTAATGTAAGTAACAAGACGGTCAGTCATTAGAAAGCAGGTGAGTCACTCATGGAGACTGGTTTGTATATTGGGGCAAGAAGGAACACAAAGCTTAGCAAGATCACTTTATTGCAGACAGACTGATGAGAAGTATTCTTCCTCAATTATGGTGTTAAAATTTTTACATATGTTAAAATAGTAGATTTAAATGCCACATATAATTTGTGACCATCTTGAGCCAATGATTAGTTTTTAGATTAGAGATAAAGGATTTATGGAGAGGGAGATTAGAAAAGCTAATTCTTAATATTTTAAGAGCATACTTCTGAATTTGTATGCATGTCATGCTATTTTGATTGCACATTTTCCTCTGTGGGGACAGTAGTCTGGACTTCCAAAACCTTGGTATTTCATGACTCCCATGTGCTTTCTGAATAAAATACCAAACTAAATACAAAGCTATTTTGTAAGCGAAAGATAAGACATGAAAAGCACTCAAGAAATCCAAGATGACGTCTATCCTGATGCCATGATGCCAGCAAACATTTTTTTTTTAAAGATTTTATTTATTTATTTGAGACAGAATGAGAGAGAGAGAGAGCACATGAGACGGGGGAGGGTCAGAGGGAGAAGCAGGCTCCCCGCCGAGCAGGGAGCCCGATGTGGGACTCGATCCCGGGACTCCGGGATCATGACCTGAGCCGAAGGCAGTCGCTTAACCGACTGAGCCACCCAGGCGCCCCACTAGCAAACATTTTTAATACAAAGGAGGGCCACGTAACACGTTGCATTATTTGGGATTTCCTGCACTTGTCATTGACACCACCTGGCTAAGATGCTCCGGTAGACACGGAATAAGGAACAGTCCTAAATGTTGGCCATCTTCCAGATGGGATTCCAAGGAAGTGAGAGAGGCTTATAGGACCTGGGCTGTGTCTCTGGTGTCTAAAGAAAACTTATCTTTTGGTCCCCTGGTGAGAAATAAAAATCGCAGTAGAACAGGCTACAGCAAACAGAGACCATGGTGTAGTGGATTTTTTTTTTTAAAGATTTTATTTATTTATTTGAGAGAGAGAATGAGACAGAGAGCATGAGAGAGGGGAGGGTCAGAGGGAGAAGCAGACTCCCTGCTGAGCAGGGAGCCCGATGCGGGACTTGATCCCAGGACTCCAGGATCATGACCTGAGCCGAAGGCAGCCGCTTAACCAACTGAGCCACGCAGGCGCCCCGGTGTAGTGGATCTTAAGAAATCATTTTGGTCAGGTAAGAAACTGCTGTTATGAATGGTCCCTTCATAGCTGGAAGAAAGGCTGCATAATCTCAGAAATTATCAAGGCTAATCATTAGTGCTCTTTTTTTTTTTAAGATTTTTATTTATTTATTAGAGAGAGCATGAGTGTGTGTGTGGGGGGGGCAGACGGAGAGGGAGAAGCAGGCTCCCCACTGAGCAGGGAGCCTGATGTGGGGGCTCGATCCCAGGACCCTGGGATTATGACCTGAGCCGAAGGCAGACACCAACTGAGCCACCCAGGCGCCCCTCATTAGTGCTCTTTCTATAATCCAAACATATTTTTGACTTTTTAGATCCCAGGTAATTGTGCAAAATACTTTCCTAGATCTGAGTAACTAAAACTGTTACGTGGTTTCAGTAGATTATAAATCCTACAATGTTTAGTTTCCAGGGCTTCTCAACCTCAGCACTGTTGACATTTTGGGCTGGATAATTCCTTGTGAGGGGCCATCCTGTCCAGTGAAGAATGTTTAGCAGCGTGCCTGGCCTTTGCACACTAGATGCCAGGAGCAGTCCCTAATTGTGACAACCAAAAAGTTCTCCAGACACTGACAAATATGCCATTGGGGGCAAAATCATCTCTGGTTGAGAACTCCTGAGTTAGCCAAAGGGAAGTCAGATGAGAGACATTGTAGCAAAATAATTTACAACACTTCCTACCAGCCTATGACCACAATAACTCCTCAAGGTTTTTTGAATGCTTGCTGTGTCCCAGAAACTGTGCTAAATGCTTCTCATGATTTAATCCATTCATCAGTTCTCCAAAGCATTTATGATTATTATCTTCATTTCACAAACAAGGAAATCAGCCCTAGGTAAGTGACCTCCCCAAGGTCACACAGCGTGTAAGTGGCACAGCAGAGAGCCAAACACAAACCGTGTGCCTTCAAAGCCAGCATTCTTAACCCGTGTAAGGGGCTCATTTCTCTGCTAAAACGCACCCCTCAGCATCCCACCACCAGTGGGTGATCTGGGATCTGGGGCTTCTTTATAAACTCTGGTCTTTTCCTCTGAGATTGGAAGCTCTGTGTGTTGCGGGGGGGAGGGGGAGGTGTTGCACTAGAGGAAAACCTTGATGTAAGAAACAATCCCAAATCCTATTTAAAAAATAAAACTGAGATTATGCATCTAAATGACAGTATAGGCTGGGGAGAAAAATAAGCATGGTTCCCTTAGAGGAGGGTTAAACAGCAGAGCCCTGGAACATAATCACAGGTTTGAACAAGTTTTCTTACTCTGTCCTTACAGGTCAGGAATAATTGTACTCCCTTATACTGTAGTAGGTTTTAAGGGTTTTTGAGGTAGTGACTCACACATGCTGTGAGCTCTTCAGAAGGGGTGTCTCCCAGAGACAATTAATAAACCATCCCTTTCCTGCCCCCAGATGCTGGAAATCACTATGTGTGCGGGTGCATGCGCCCGCATGCATATGTTAGTACCCTCAAGTGCACACGTGCATTCTTGAGCTCCTGGAGTTTCAGCTGGAGCCTCTGGACTGTGCCTCGGTGCTCTTTTTTTTTTTTTCTTTCTAAAGATTTTATTTATTTATTTGACAGAGAGAGAGACAGCGAGAGCAGGAACACAAGCAGGGGGAGTGGGAGAGGGAGAAAGCAGGCTTCCCGCCGAGCAGGGAGCCCGATGCGGGGCTCGATCCCAGGACCCCGGAATCATGGCCTGAGCCAAAGGCAGACGCTTAACGACTGAGCCACCCAGGCGCCCCGCCTCGGTGCTCTTTTAAGCCTGTGGTAAGGCAAACTTCTTAAATGCAGCTCTGCCGAATTTATAACTTCTGTTCTCAGTCCAGCAATCATACTCTATGAAATCCTTTAGAAACCTAAACATATAGGGTCAGCCCTAGGACTATTTTGCAGTCCTAGTGGTAATTGCAATAGGAAGACATCCAGGAGAACAACCCCTTACGTGGTTGCAACCCTCCACATTTTGTACAGTCTTTTCCCTGCTCTCTCTTTCAATTCTCACAACTCCGGTGAGGCCAGGCTGGCCCTATTGCTGTCCTGAACAAAGAAGGAAACTGATGTTCAAAGACATTGAATGAGCCGTCCAGATCTCCTAGTTTTCATGATTGCTACCCACTGTTTTCCTCACCACATCACATTCACTTCATCCTTTTATTTATTTATTTATTTATTTATTTATTTATTTATTTATTTATTAAAGATTTTATTTATTTATTTGACAGAGAGAGACACAGCGAGAGAGGGAACACAAGCAGGGGGAGTGGGAGAGGGAGAAGCAGGCTCCCCACGGAGCAGGGAGCCTGATGCGGGGCTCGATCCCAGGACCCTGGGATCGCGACCTGAGCCGAAGGCAGACGCTTAACGACTGAGCCACCCAGGCGCCCCTCACTTCATTCTTTTAGATCACAGGTAACTTTTTTAAAAAAAGAGCTATGGTTTGGTACCCCCATGAATGATCCTTCTCCATCAAGTCGGCTGAGCAGATTCTGTGTGTTACGTCATCCTACCTGATCTGGCTCTGCCCACCTCGATGTTACTACCTTACGCTCTTGCTAAAAACACTTAGCCACAGAGACCCTGCTCTTCCATCAATACATTGTTCTAGCCTCAGGGCGGTGATGTTCTACCTGCCTGGAATGTCCTACTTCTACTTCTAATCCTGGCGGTCACTAAATTCAGGTCCCTCCTGAAAAAGGCAACCAAGAGACGTCTCCCTTGACCTCCCATACTCACCATACTTATTAGTCTCTCTCTAAAAAGTTAGAAATAATGATTCTCTAAGGGTTTTCTAATGGGACACTCTGGAAAAAGAAGAAGGTGGATTCTGTGGTCAAAGTTTAGGAAATATAGTTTACTACTAGATCCTTTCCTTTAAAGCTATAGCACATATTAAAATATTATTATTTTTTTAAAGATTTTATTTATTTATTTGAGAGAGAGCGAGAGAGTGAGAGAGAGAGAGAGCATGAACGGAGGGGCAGAGGGAGAGGGAGAAGCAGACTCCCCACTGAGCAGGGAGCCCAATATGGGACTTGATCCCAGGACCCCGGGATCATGACCTGAGCCAAAGACAGACACTTAACCAACTGAGCCACCCAGGTGCCCACACATATTAGAATATTAAAGACTGAGGAGTCTTGCCCTTTAGAGACCTGAAATACAGTGTAACCCTTGTTCTGTTCCCAAAACGGATTTGACTATTGAAACCCACTTTTTTAGCCAAGCAACTCCTGTTAACAACTTGTCAAACTAGTATCCCGTGGGACACATGTTGATAAACCTGTTTTAAAAGATTGTGTGATAACTCTGTTCATGAGACAGAACAAGAACCAAGGACAGTTTCCTCCTCTTTCTGCCAAGAACAGCTTTACAGAAGTGGGAAAGATTTATTATTCTTGGATCACAGAGAAACAGCGAGGAAACTACCTACTGATGATGTGTTAAGTCTGTACATCTAACCTCCAGGGGGAGATCTCAAACTCCATATGCTGGCTTAAATGCACACAGCAGGAATGGAATATGTGTAGTGATTAGGGGCATAGCCTCCTCGATCGTACAGCCTGGATTCAAATCCTGACTACACCACGGTTACCGTGTAACTATGGCCAAGTTGTTTAACCTCTTTGTGTCTCAATTTCTTTATCTATAAAATAGAGATAGTAAGCTTTTTTTTTTAAAAGATTTTATTTATTTATTCATAAGAGACAGAGGGAGAAGCAGGCTCCCCGCTGAGCAGGGAGCCCGATGCGGGGCTCGATCCCAGGACCCTGGGATCATGACCCGAGCCGAAGGCAGATGCTTAACCATCTGAGCCACCGAGGCGCCCGAGATAGTAAGGTTTTTATAAAACTTTATAGAACAGTTGCCAGATGTAGCAAACCAAACTACAGGATGCCCAAATATTGCACGAAACATACTTTATACTATAAAATTATTTGTTTACCCGAAATTCAAATGTAACTGGGTATCCTGTGTTTTCCTAGCAACCCTACTTTACAGGGTTGTTGGGAGGATAATGTGACATCTTCCATATCGAACTCTCAGAACAATGCGTGGCATATAATAAGCATTGAGTAATGATTGGTTATTGTTACAAAGGTTACCACTTTGAGCAGAGGCACCTTTCTTTTATTCCGGTTCTAATGATTTTCTAAGGATTTGCCTGGGCATATAATTTAACCATTTATAGTCATATATTCTCCATAATCAATAAAAAGAAGAAAGTAGTATCTCATTGCTTAAGTCCTTAGATATTGTTTTGTAAGGGCCAAGAAATTTGTATTAAGTCGCCCTTCATCTACCATTAATGGAAGAAAGTCTTGGTAGGAAAAATTAACATTAGCCTTGTGTGATAAATATGATTTATTCCTTTTAGCTCCAGGAGAGCTATCTTTGTAAGGTTTTCTTTTCTTTTTTTTAAAGATACTATTTATTTATTTGTCAGAGAGAGAAAGCAAGCAGGGGGAGTGGCAGGCAGAGGGAGAAGCAGGCTCCCCGATAAGCAGGGAGCCCCATGCGGGGCTCGATCCCAAGACTCCAGGATCATGACCTGAGCCGAAGGCAGATGTTTAACCGGCTGAGCCACCCAGGCACCCCTGTCAGGTTTTTCTTAGGGAAGAATTAACTTGTAGTCCCTGAACACATGGTAACTGAGCATGAAGGGGGAGAAAGGAAGCCCACAACAGTTTGGTAGTCGAGGGAAGTGAGCCTGCGCTGGAGTAAAACAGAGAGTGAATCGACCACATGCGGTTAACTGCAAGTTCATGGTAGTATCTCAGAGAGGATTACCTCCCAACCAACTTGCCACAGGCTGACAGTGTTGACAGTGCCATTTCCGCGGCGTCCCCACACTTGCTTAATGCACGTGTTGGCCAGGAACCCATGAATATAAGTAAAAGTCCAACTTGCACGGATTTCTCTACAGAAGGTACATGATATGACACATTTTTTTTTTTTCAGCACCGAAGTGTGACAGCTGGTAAATCATTTGTAAATAAATTGATGATATGTTTCTCTGATTCTCTCTCATGTGTTGACTTAGGACCTAGTAAAGATAATTTGCATAATCATATGGTCAGAAATTTGTTTCTGTAGAAGGGAAAGAAAGGAGTTCTGAATACACTAAGCTGAGGAAATAGGAACTTCGTGTTTGATTTTTAGGTAAAAGATGACCTCCCTGCAAATTATAGAAATAAATTGAGTATTCTTACAGTAAGAAAATTTACTTATTTGTCAACATATTTTCAGACTATCAAATAAAAAAAGGTGAGGAAGAGAAAGAGATGGAGAGAGCGGGTGTGAAAGACAAAGAGAGGGTCAGAGGCGGAGGAGACTGAGTGAAACAGCTCAAGAGAAGTAGAGAAACAGAGAAAATCTCAGACGGAGAAACCGAGGGATTAATCCCAGGACTCATACAGATAAAGTGATAAATCCCCTTCACTTGGCAAACCCCCTTCCTACCTATTTTGAAGGCAACATCAACAGTATATTTTCTTTCCTTAACCTCTCGCACCAGCCACCCCTCTTTTCCCATAACTTGTCACACGTGCCCCGGGTGGAGAAAACGTTATTTTAATGATCAACCAAATCTACATATCAGGAAGTCCTCCTCGAAATCTCGAATTTAGTTTCACTTTTATGCTTCAAAATCTGTTTACAAATATAGTTTCCAATTTCCTGATAAAGAAAAGGGGAAGGGGCTACTTCATGCAGAAGATGACTGTTTTTAAATAATCATTACACTGAATGAAGCCTGGTTAGCTCCTGGTGCTAACGTGGCTAGCTGAGGCTTCCCCCGCAGCATCGTGTGGCTATCAGAAGGAAATGCACTCAAGGCAGCTGTGAGGTAAGTGAATAAATAAATAATAGCAGCAAAGGCACAAATAACCAAAGCAAACACTTTTTGTCAGGACACGTTAAGTATTCGTTAGGAGGAACTTGCGAAACTTGATGATTCACTTTCTGAGTTTGGTCTCTGGGAGACAGCAGTAGGGGTAAAGTGAAACCTGATACTTGGGTATCAGACCCTGCTGGTAACAGTTTTAAGGGAAAAACAATGAGAAAAGCCTACTCACCAACGTCACCAACTTCAGCTCCTTAGCTACCGCACCTCGGCCTACCCAGGAGAGCAGAAGCAAGCAGCTAAGGCAAAGGTTTGTTACCCTGGCCACGGGGAGCAGGGCAGCCCTCATGCTGGGGAGTGCTGTCTCGGGCAGGAGTTCGGAGGTGCTGTTTCCAGAGCAAAAGCCATTAGAGGGGAAGCTACTTAACAAAGGGATAGAAAGGGAAGGAGTCACTGGGAGGAGTCAGAAGTAGTAAGATCACCAGGTAGTTTGGGGCGGGGTTTGGCAAGTGTCTGGTCAGATAATTTGGGGGCTGGGTGTGAGAGAGCACAGTCTTCTGGATTTAAGGTAGAACACTGAGCTCCAGGGAGGGGAAAGCTGTTGCTGAAGGTCACGGAGCATGTTAGGAGATTTTTTTTTTTTAAGTTTACCATTCTCTTTAGATAGGGTGTGATAGAGTGTTTGGTCTGTGCCTGTCACTTGGGAAAGGGATCTACCTTGACTTTGGAAACCTTAGGCCAGTGATTCCTAATCTTTTGGGAATCCAGGAATATAGGCACAGTAATATGGAAGGAATTGCGGGTACTGGCATATTTTGGCCTCCTTTTGTAAAACTCTCATGTAGTCTAGAGAGGTGTTTTTATTTATTTTTACTTATTTTTTTTTTGAGAGGTGTTTTTAAATTGAAGAAAAGTAAGAGAAATTTTATTTTGAAAGTTTTTAATGACAACCTTAAGGTATTTGGGGTTCATCCGTGGCATCTCAAAATTAGGATTAGAAGTACCTTTCCTAACCTGACACAATTGAAAAACAATGACAGGGCGCCTGGGTGGCTCAGTTGGTTGAGCGCCTGCCTTTGGCTCAGGTCATGATCCTGGAGTCCCTGGATCGAGTCCCGCATCGGGCTCCCTGCTCCGCAGGGAGCCTGCTTCTCCCTCTGACCCTCCCCCCTCTCATGTGCTCTCTCTCTCTCTCTCATTCTCTCTGTCTCAAATAAATAAATAAAATCTTAAAAAAAAAAAAAAGAAAAACAATGACAACAACAACAAACTGACCTATAACTCTATGTCACCATCTTGGCCCAGGAGCCCTATGTTCTGCATTCTGGGTGAGTCACACCCTTGCTTCTCCAGCCCTGATCTCATCAGGGACGCTACAAAAGAGGATAATCCGGACTGAGTAGCTTTCCATTTTTATCTCAACCCACCAGCCCCATTGTAGGTTGAACTGTCATGATGCTCCCACTCCATCAGCTGAGGGACAACAATGGTTTGTCCCATAAGCTGTTCTCTGGTACATTGCACATACCTGTGGCAGGAGGGTTCTGTGGTCATGGGATCATAGGATGCCCTAGAATGTGGTGTGTGGGGGACTGGTTGCTTCTTTTGGTGTGGGAAAACAGTGTGTGAAGAATGAATGAATGTGTGGTAGGGTTAGACATTTGAGGGGTCTTGGGACCCTCTCTTTGCTATCACATGCTTCATCTGCTAGTCCCCACTGTCATTTTCAGTGGGTGACATTTTGAGGAGATGGGTTCAGGGAAAAGGGGATGAAGACTGAGAGATCGTGCAGGGCAGATTTGAAATTGCCACATCGATGATCCCTGCCGTATGCACCAGGCAACCTGACCAAGGAAGCTCCAGAACCCGTTTACCTTTCACTTGACCCACACGCCTTAAATTGTGCCAGATACATGATTGTGTTCAGTGTTTTTTCAAGGATCAGCCTGGCTCCTCATTCTCTTGTCTTCTTTCTTTTTTTTTTTTCTTTTAATTTTGTTTTATTTATTTGACAGACACAGCGAGAGAGGGAACACAAGCAGGGGGAGTGGGAGGGAGAAGCAGGCTTCCCGCTGAGCAGGGAGCCCGATGCGGGGCTCGATCCCAGGACCCTGGGATCATGACCTGAGCCGAAGGCAGACGCTTAACGACTGAGCCACCCAGGCGCCCCCTCTTGTCTTCTTTCTTATCTGCCTCTGGATTGATGCCTGGCTATAGACTTAGTGCTTCCAGGTAATGGCTCTGGTTCTCTAACCCACCTATGCCATGTTCTGCTAGGTTGGATAGAACCCTCTTCTGACCCAGATCCTACTTTCTCTGCGTCACCTCCTCTGGGCTCCTTGTAGCCCTCCCAGTAGGAACAACAGCAGCAGAAGCGGCCAACAACTCTTAGAGAGAGAACCAGAAAAATGCTGATTAAGTTGAAGACATCTCCATTTAAACTGATTCAAGTTGGAATAAGTGGTTTATACTTCTATTTTCCACCCTAGTCACCACGCTAATTTCTACTTTGATTATTAAATTATAAGGGGAGGAGAAGATCATAAATATAGATCTGAACACCATGAAGTTGAGTCTGAAAGAACCTCAACTCAGATAAAATTCATTTAAAAATCTTCTTTGGTCTCTTGAACCTTGAACTCCTAGGCCCTTGCAAAGATTTAAAAGAGTCATCTGGAATAAACATATGGATATGGTAGCATTAAAGGTGAGACTTCAGGGCACCTGGGTGGCTCAGTCGGTTAAGCGTCTGCCTTTGGCTCAGGTCATGATCCCAGAGTCCTGGGATCCAGGGTCCTGGGATCCCGTCCCCCAGCGGGCTCCCTGCTCAGTGGGAGTCTGCTTCTCCCTCTCCCTCCCCTCCCTCCCTCCCCCGCTCATGCTCACTCTCTTTCTCTTGTGTGAGCGTGTGTGCAAAAATAAGTAAATAAAGTCTTAAATAAAAGGAAAAAAAAAGTGAGACTTGAGAAAATATTGGGATGTCTTTATTGCTATCCCAATACCGGGTGCCAATAATTTTCATGTCGATGATTAGCAGAACTTAGTGTCTGAATCACTTTTGTTTCCTTGTATAGCAAGTGTTCCACCTCTATGTAACTAAGACAGCATAATGTTAGGAAGTCCCGTAAGTGGAGCAGGTTGGGTTCATTGGAAAGCCAACTCCCAGATGGAGATTTGCATGCAGGAAATTTATTTAGGAATGTTCTCAGGATCAACAACAGAAGGAGGAAGAGAAATAAGCAGGGTTGGGCAGAGGGAGAAGGCCTCAGCTGACCCTGCTAAGAGTGTGGAAGCTGGTATAGCCTTTTGGAGTTGTCCTGAACTGGGGTGAGGGCACTGGGTGTTTTTTTACCCCTGCCTCAGCCAGTCTTCGGAGGTAGGCTGCTCCCAGCTGGGAGTGTGACTGTGGGTAAGGTGGCTTTCTTCTGCCACGGCAATTCTGAAAGGAATTGACAGCTGAGTAATGTCAGACAACTAAGTCCCAAGAGCTGGAGGGAATTAATCCTTCAGCTAATGAAGGGAGATTTGGGTGATATTACACAGAATCCTTGACAATGAACAATTATTCATAGGGAAAGAATTCACGACTCTGGGTAGATCAAGGGCTATAAAAGCACTAAGTGAGCCTTTGATAGCAAGAGTCTGGGTTGGAGTTAAGATCCATCAGTAGATATATTGGTTGCTCACCAAGTAGAAAGGCTGTGTTTAAACCCCCTGACCTTCACAATTGCATTATTTGACTCTCAGTGACTTATGGATTATTGGGCACTAACTAGTAATGATTGATCAATAGTTAGCATCAGGGCAAACTGTTGCGTCAGAACTTGGTTACAAAATTAGCTGCTCTGAGGCAAATTTAATCTAAGAGGGGCTTAGAATAGAAGTGTTTCTCCCCTCAACTGATCATTTTAGGTGTTTAGTGTCTGTCTGTAAGTCTATTTGCCCTTGGTATGTTTATTTTATTTTGAATATTTAGGTAAATGTCCAATATCAATGTCATTGGTGGTATGGGGAGGGGGTGTATTTGTGTAAGATCAGTGACAATGCCCTGCCAAACTTGATGGGAGCCTGAAGCAAAAGGAAAATTGGTAATGCTGATCCTGTCTTTATTTTAAACTTTGACATCTTTTTATTTTTTATTTATTTATTTTTAAAAAGATTTTATTTATTTATTTGAGAGAGAGAGAGAATGAGAGAGAGAGCACGAGAGGGGGGGAGGGTCAGAGGGAGAAGCAGGTCCCCCGCTGAGCAGGGAGCACAATGAGGGACTTGATCCTGGGACTCCAGGATCATGACCTGAGCCCAAGGCAGTCGCTTAACCAACTGAGCCACCCAGGCACCCCTAAACTTTGACATCTTTTTAAATGATAGATTGCTTTACATTAATTTTTGTTTTTCAAAATACTGTGTTAAAATATGGGTGCCTGGGTGGCTCAGTCGGTTAGGCATCTGCCTTTGGCGCAGGTCATGATCTCAGGGTCCTGGGATTGAGCCCCGCTTTGGGTTCCCTGCTCGGCGGGGAGTCTGCTTCTCCCTCTGCCTGCCACTTCCCCTGCTTGTGCTCTCTCTCTCTCTCTCTGTCAAATAAATAAATAAAATCTTTAAAAAAATTACTGTGTTAAAATATTATTGACCATCATTAGGAAGTTTTGGGCATCCCCTTATGTTATGAGCCCAAGGTGAATGCCTCACTCTCCTCACCCTAGTTCCCAGACTTGACTCTACGAATTGGAACATGGGAGAGAACAACTTCTTTTTTCTTTTGAGATGAAATAATCTGACTTCCTTTCATTCTGTCTCCAGGGAATTGAAGGCTTGGGCAGGGTAAGGACATCAAGAACTGAAAGGAACAGAGGACTTTTATCTGTTAGGCCGAACCAAGCTGACCTTCAGCTACTCCTCAGACTGTAGTTACCTGCATTGGGCTGGCTTACTCCTTCATCCCTGTGATAACACTGCTTTCCTCACATTCAGAACTAACTCACCTGAGAGAAGATGTGACAGTGACTCATGCCTGAGAAGGAGCTCTGAAGAACAGGGATGGGGTCTGAAACGATCCCTCAGGAGCGAGTCTCAATTGTTCAGGCTCTGCTAGGAGAGACAGTTGTGTCGTCGTCCATCTTGAGAGTCATTCCAAGGCTCTGGTCACGGGGATAACCAGGCAAATATTGTCCTACCACTGTCTCACCTCTAATACAGCCCTCCAGACTGACCATCATATTGGTTCTACTGTATTTAACATGGAAGGGAAAGAACTCACCACTTATAAAAATATTATCCTATCTCATTTTGTGTAATGTGTTGAAGAAACGTGCACATTTTGATGGTGCTTTTTTTTCTGGGTGATGTGATTGTGAGTGGTTTTACTTTCTTCTTTCTGCTCTTCTCTACTTTCCAAATTTCTCACAATGAACAGATATTTTTATTAAAATCAGAATAGGAATTTTAAAATGTCTACTATGAACGGTATGCTATTTCTCACTTGATTACCAGGTACCCTCAGAGTTATAGAAGGTGGGTCTGAAAGGTCATTGAGTTTATAGCATAGTTCACCTGACGATTCCTATTATAGGGCCAATTCTTAAGCTGCCGAAGAGAGAAAAACTTCTCTTTCCTGTCCCAATTTCTGTCTTGTCTTTTGATGTATCTTGTATTAAAAAGATCCCACAACTTCCTGTAGTATCGTGAAAATCCCAGGATAATGCAATAGCCATTTAGAAAGTCCTCAGTCTGTCCTTAAGAATTCCCTGAATCACATCATGTCAGTGGCCCATTAAAAATCCTCCACTGGCTTCCCACCATACTTAGAATAAAATCCCAAATCCCTCCATGACATACAAGGAGCCTGCTACCTCTTCAACTTATCTCTTCTCACTCTTCCCTTGTTCACTCCGTTCTGGTCACATCAACCACATCGATCGCCCAGCAGGCCAGGAAAGGTTCCACTCCACGCACCTTGCATTTTACAGCACCCTCTCTCCGGTACAGTCTTCTCTCACATGTGGCTATCTCTCACTTTACTTCTTCACACAGGCCTTCCTTGACACCCCAGTCAAACTGGCAGCTTCCCAACAACCTCCGTCACACCATCCTGCTTTACTTCTGCTATGGCCCTTTTCATACCTGTCATTATGTTACACATTTATTTGTTCATTTATTGTCTGTCTCCTCCATTCGAATGTAAACTCCGTGAGAGTGGAGGAGTTTACTGCTGGGTCCTCATTGGATAGAACAAGACCTGGGACATAGTAGGGGTTTAGTGAATATTTGTTGAATGAATGAATGAATGAATGAATCCTAACTAACAATTCCTTTATCTAAAAAAAAAATTTCCCAACACGTTTCACACTTTCTTATAATATCTCTAAACTGGTATTCTGTTTCTTCCATTACCAGAACGGTTTTTTTTTTTTTTAAGATTTTATTTATTTGAGAGAGAGAGAATGAGAGAGAAAGAACACATGAGAGGGGATAGGGTCAGAGGGCGAAGCAGACTCCCTGCCAAGCAGGGAGCCCGATACGGGACTCGATCCAGGGACTCCAGGATCATGACCTGAGCCGAAGGCAGTCGCTTAACCAACTGAGCCACCCAGGCGCCCCCAGAAGGGTTTTTCTTTGGATAAATAAAGTCATGTCAATCTTTATCTCTTGATTCTGAGACTTTCAAAGTTTTATGATTTTCTAAGTCCTCTTCTTCAGTATTTGACTGCTGACTTGAGGCTCTCTGTTAATTTCTGTCCAGTGGGATGTGTTTTGGGGGAAACAGTCAGATGAAGGAGACATATTTTTGAATTCCATATTTGACGTGAAAAATTAATATAACTTCATTTTATGTGATAATGTTTGTGTTTTATTTTAATAAAAATATTTTAAATTACTTATCACCTCAAAAAGTTAAAAATAGAACTAACCTATGATCCAGGAATTGCACTACTGGGTATTTATGCAAAAAATACAAAAACACTAATTCGAAGGCATATATGCACCCCTATATCTATTGCAGCCTACTTAAACAATAGCTAAACTATGGAAGCAACCCAAGTGTCTATCAAAAGATGAATGGATAAAGAAGATGTCGTATATACACACAATGGAGTATTATTCAGCCATAAAAAGAATGGAATCTTGCCATTTGCAATGACATGGATGGAGTTAGAGAGTACAATGCTAAGCGACAGAAGTCAGTCAGAGAAGGACAAACACCACATGATCTCACTCATATGTGGAATTTAAGAAACAAAACAAATGAGCAAAGGAAAAAAAGAGAGAGAGAGAGCGGCAAACCAAGAAACAGACTCTTAACTATAGAGAACAAACTGATGGTTACCAGAGGGGAGGCAGGTGGGAAGATGGGTAAAGAAAAAGAAAAAAATAATTACTTATCATGAGGCACACACTCCATGATGATTTTACCCTCTTCAGTCCTGTCTCTTTCTCTCTCTCTCTCTCTCTCTCTCACACACACACACACACACACACGAATCCATACCCCAGGATAAATATACCTCCCTCTGGAAGTGTGGCATTAATCATCCTTAAAGGGGTATTCATGCAAGAAAACATGAGGACCCCTTGTAATACTTGATGGGGAAGCTTTGTGGCAGGCAGTAAGATGACCCCTGTTATATAATAGTGAGATTGAGAGTCGGCTTCCTAAAACATTCTAAATATATCCACTTTACCCTATTTCATCCTTCTTCACTTCTCAATAAATTTATTAGGTTACATTTGTTCAAATATAATTGAGTAACATGGGGTTCATATTCTTGACATTGGTCATTAGAAATAATGTTGAATACAGAAATATTACTCTTAGCATGAGAAAAATTCAATATAATTATAATTTTGGATATCATGTAGATATAGGAAACAAAAATATTTTTATTGTCCCAATTTTGGATGACACAGTAAATTTTTTTTTTTTAAAGATATTCTTTTTTTTTTTAAAGATTTATTTATTTATTTATTTGAGAGAGAGAATGAGAGAGAGAGAGAGAGCATGAGAGGGGGAGGGTCAGAGGGAGAAGCAGACTCCCTGCCAAGCAGGGAGCCCGATGCGGGACTCGATCCAGGGACTCTAGGATCATGACCTGAGCCGAAGGCAGTCCCTTAACCAACTGAGCCACCCAGGCGCCCTCTTTTTTTTTTTTTTAAGATTTTATTTATTTATTTGACAGACAGACACAGTGAGAGACGGAACACAAGCGTGGGCTGTGGGAGAGGGAGAAGCAGGCTTCCTGTGGAGCAGGGAGCCCGATGTGGGGCTCGATCCCAGGACCCTGGGATCACAACCTGAGCTGAAGGCAGATGCTTAACAACAGAGCCACCCAGGCGCCCCGACACAGTAAATTCTTAAAGGAAATTACTGCAGTAATGTATAGATATTAGTGGATTAGACCAGATTATACATGATTGTTTCAATCAGAAGAGTCTTATAATTCAAAGGAAAGTCACAAGAGTCTCCATTCATGTGCCCCTTCTTTTTGTTGTCAAAAAGCCTAACAGAAGGGTAGGGTCCTTGTAGCTCAAGGATTTTAGAGTTAGCGCTGCTACTGGCGTTATGGAAAAGTAGTGTAAGGAGTCACAAAATATATCCCAACATAACAGTTGCTCAAAAATACAAATTGTCTGTATGACAAAAAGTACCTTAGCTTAGAGAAGTCCTATCAAAAAGTATATTTTATTGATGTGTTTAACACCATGTTATGGCTTTATAAAATTCCATCTTTTAATCCACTAAACAATAATTCACATCAAATGGTTGCCAATTCCACCTCTTCTCAAAGATCCCACTGGGCCATAGCTGCTATGCTCCATCCTAAATCATCATCTCTTTTGTCAAGTCCACAGCACCCAATCTGGGACAGAGTATTTTTTTCTTATTTTTATTTTTTTACTTTATTTTTTTAAAAGATTTTATTTATTTATTTGACAGAGAGAGACATAGTGAGAGAGGGAACACAAACAGGAGGAGTGGGAAGGGGAGAAGCAGGCTTCCCGCCGAGCTGGGAGCCTGATGCGGGGCTCGATCGCAGGACTCTGGGATCATGACCTGAGCCTAAGGCAGACGCTTAACGACTGAGCCACCCAGGTGCCCCAGAGAGTATTTTTTTCTGAATCAGTTTGTTCAGGTGAATATTTACCATAAGGCAGTAGGCAGTGGTACTCAAAGTGTAAGTTGGGGACTCTGAGACCCTTCAGGGGATCCCTGAGATCCTTCCAGAAGATTTCTGAGATCTTTTCTGAGGGTCCGTGGAGTCAAACCTATTTTTATAGCAATGCTAAAATATTGTTTTCTTTTTCATTCTTTGTCTCTCATGAGTACTCACTGGAATTTTCCAAAGTCTACATAACATGTAATGACAGCATTGCTCTGCTGGCAAGTCGAATGCGTGCTTGTGTATTCTTGTGTTTTAAAATGTCCTCAGTTTTAATTTTGAATACAGTAAATATCAGTAGATACAAACCACACAAACAAAAGCTCTTAAGCACCTTCAATTATTTTTAAGCGTATAAAGGGGTCCTGAGACCCTCAAATGTTTGGGAATTGTTGCTACTGGCAGGCTAATGATTCAAAAAATTTGTTGAGTATCTATTATGAACAGGCCCTGGGAAGACCAAGTTTGGGCAGGCACAACCCCACCCTCAGAGAGCATACCATCTTGTGGGGGAGGACAAACAATAGTAACGTGATGAAGCCAGTGAAACATGCACAGAATGTCATGGATGCTAAGAAGAGGAACATTGACTTAAACAATTATTATTATTATTATTATTTTTTAAAGATTTTATTTATTTGACAGAGAGAGACACAGCGAGAGAGGGAACACAAGCAGGGGGAGTGGGAGAGGGAGAAGCAGGCTTCCCACTGAGCAGGGAGCCCGATGTAGGGCTCGTTCCCAGGACCCTGGGATCATGACCCGAGCCGAAGGCAGATGCTTAACGACTGAGCCACCCAGGCACCCCTTGACTTAAACTTAAATTATTAACCTAGTATTTAGGTCAGTAGAAAAGATATGAAGGAATCAGAGAACATGATGCATTCTGGGGAACTGCAAGTAGTTGGACTGGGATATCTTGAGGGTAAAAACATCTTTTCAAAACTTACCTTATGTCTTTAGCTACTTTTGTATATTTGGTGATTATTGCTGGACCATATTCCAAATGATCCATTGAATATGTTGTAAATGTTTAGCAACTGGATCTGAAAAAAAAAATCTGATTTGTAGCATTTGCCAATTTCCATGGTGTAAATATTCCCACCACGGCCCATTTCAAGCTACCAACATGCTATCACTGAATATGCAGCTGGGAAGAGCTAAGCACACCATTGTATAGTATTTCCACCATAGTTAGTACACTCACCATTAGTGTAAGTAACCTCAAGAGAATGGATAATAATACAGTGTAGTAAAATAATTTGGAAGTGATGAATTTTGAGTATTTCTTAACTTTTTTTTTTTAACATTTTATTTATTTATTTGACAGAGAGAGACAGAACACAGGCAGGGGGAGTGGGAGAGGGAGAAGCAGGCTTCCTGCCGAACAGGGAGCCTGATGTGGGGCTTGATCCCAGGACCCTGGGATCATGACCTGAGCCGAAGGCAGACGCTTAACGACTGAGCCACCCAGGTGCCTTTAACTTTGTTTTTATTTATTTATTTTATTTTATTTTTTAAAAGATTTTATTTATTCATTTGACAGAGAGAGAGACAGCGAGAGAGGGAACACTAGCAGGGGGAGTGGGAGAGGGAGAAGCAGGCTTCCTGCCGAGCAGGGAGCCTAATGCAGGGCTTGATCCCAGGACCCTGGGATCATGACCTGAGCTGAAGGCAGACGCCAACGACTGAGCCACCCAGGCGCCCCTTTAACTTTGTTTTTAATATAACTTACTTAATTTTAAGCTTATATAGTTTAATTTTTAATGATGGCTGAGCTTAGCAACCAGCTTACAAAATTCCTGAAAAGTCAACATTTGGTTCTCACAAGCCAGTATAAGCTGGCTCCAGCACACCACTGGGTCCACCATTGTATTAGTACTACATTGTTAAGTATGGCGTCACTACAATTTCCTCATTTTGGAGGAGGAGGAATATGGGACATCCTGACTGAGAGACAGGTGGGAGATTGTAAAACTCCAGTTATGGGTGTAGTTATGGGAAAGCGTGGGTTGGCCAGGGAAATTGTGCAAGAGCTCAAACAGAAGGGTAAAGAATGGTAATTATAAAGTCAAGGTCAGAGAGTGAACACTAGATGTTGGAAATAGAAGTGCCCCTTAGAGAAAAAAGAGAGGAAGAGAGGTCAATAACATTTATGGAGTGCCTACTGTATGCTGTGAACTCTGCCAGTCACAAGGCACCTCTTATTTCATTGAATCCCCACAACACACTTGAAAGGCAGATAGCTAAAGGGTATAGTGTAAGAATGTGAACTCAGGTCTGTCTAACTTCAAAATCCCTACTCTTTTCATTTCATCAGGAAGGACAGAAAATTTACAGGGTAGTGGACTAGGGATAACTGGAAGCAAAAAGTAAGCAGACAGATCCTGAGGCCAGGGCAGCGTCAGTGTGAAAGCAAGACCAGAGGTGCTGGACCTGGAAAGGTTAGGGCCTGACCAGGCAGCTTCCTAAGGGGAATGTCTGTGGTGTCCAAAAGACAGAACACACTCTTGTGATGAAAGAAAATTATTCTCTTCCTTTCCAAGAAATGCCAAGAGCTCTGTGCCCATAGCGCCAGCAGCATGAGAATCAGTGTGATAGTTAAAGGAATGTGTTATAGGCAAAATGCAGGAATCCAGAATTAAAAACATCTGAATCATGGCTATCCATACACAGCCCCAACAAGGGAAGAGGAGGGAAAGATCCCAGGGAGATGGTGGTGCTGAGCTCTGCTTTATTTCCACCCCTGCTTCTACTGATGATCTTTTGCTCCTTCTCTCTCTATCCTTCCTTCAACAGAGGCTCTCAGCTGCCTGCCAAACATAAGCAGCTTGTTGCCCTGCAACTATTAAGGTGTGGATCCTCCAGGAGCCTCCCCTCCTTCCATCCTGCCTACTTCTCATGCTTACTTCCATATATTGGCCCTCAGATAGCATAAGGGCTGTTCGCCTTGCCTTGCATTTGGTTAATGTGTTGGTTACGTCCTCCAGGAAGCAGAGGCCAAGACAGAGTTAGAAGCACAGGCTCTTTATTGGGGATAATGCCTATTAGAGGGGAGACGAAGAAGAGTAGGCAGGGAAGGACTTCACACTGTGATGCAGGTCCAATACCTGGGACAAGGAGTGATGGATGGAAGGATTAGGTAGAAGGAGCATCAAACTGTGGCTCAGACTGCAGACACTCAGACTACAAAATGGGGACTCCTGGGCAATAGAGGAATCCTGAATTGGGCCAAAGTTCAGTATCCCACCATGCTCAGTCATTGTCTGGGGGCTGCCTGAGAAGAATGTGGCCTCAACTCAAATGTTACAGTGGATCCCAAAAGTAGTGCAAATGGAGGCTGCTAGCAAACGGTGCTCCTTGGAATTTCTGGCAAGTTTATTCTTGAAGGCAGATATGAGTGTCACACTGCCATGTGTGCTCAGAAATTTTGTTACTGCTACTTTTTCAGGTAATGAAGGGCCATTCTCATTGGCTTGGTGTTGATGAGAGGGAGAGTGGCGCCTCAGTCAAGGTACCTGACTCCTGACGGGGCCCCCCACCCCGTCTGAATGGCTGATGTTGGAGCTTCCTTTGGGAGGGCGCTCAGAGCCCTCTCTGAAGCTTGCAACCTACCTTGGTACTCAAGATTCTTTTGGTGGCAGGTGACAGATTTGTTCATCTCAGGCAAGGAAGAGAATTTTTGCCTCATGTAACTGAACAAAGTGAAGGGTAAAGGTCAATGGGGACTTAGAACAAAAATGTCACTGGGGGAGGGGTGCCTGGGTGGCTCAGTTGCTTGAGTGTCCAACTCCTGGTTTCGGCTCAGGTCATGATCTCCTCATTGTGAGATCAAGCCTCGAGTCGGGCTCCACGCTCAGCATGGAGTCTGCTTGAGATGCTGCTCTCTCCTTCTGCCTCTCCCCCCCGAGCATGTGCTCTCCCTCTTTCTCTCTCTCATAAATAAATAAAATATTTTTAAAAATATCACTGGGGTTCATCTAATTCATTCTTCTTCTCTCTTCATGTGGCTTCAATTTCTCAAACCATACATCCACCCAATTGAAACTAGAACCATAGCTTCATCCAAGAAGAAAGGACTCTTCTCCAACTCCAGTTCAAACCTCCTGGGGAAAACTCTAGTTGGCTTGGTTTTGGTTACATACCCATCATTCAACATTCAATCAAACAAATGTTTATTGAGTATCTACATGTGTCAGGCACTGTTCTAGGTCCTTGGAATGCTGGAGTGAACAAAACAAAAACAGTGAACAGGTGAGTTCCCGCTTTAATGAAACTTTTATTTTAGCAGGAGAGACAGATAAGCAAATAAATGAAGGAATGGATAGGATGCTTTCAGATAGTAATAATTACTGTAAGTACAATAAAATGAGGTGATATGACACTGAGCAATCCTATGGGTGGCCAGGGAGGGTTTCCCTCAGGTGACATCTGAGGTGAGGCCTAAATGAAGTGAAGGTGTGAGCTACAACAGCCCCTGGAGCAGAGTGGACTGGGCAAAGTGAATGGCAGGTGGAGACCGATGTGCCCTGAGACAGGAATGGGGTTGTTGTATCAGAGAGAAGAAAAGATCAGTGTGGCTGGAGATTAGTGAACATGGGGAAGGGCTGGAGGGGAGAAGGTTGGAGAGGTGAGAGGTTGCCAAATCACACAGGGTCTTGTTTGCTGTGGTGAAGAGTTTGGATTAATTCTCAATGCAATGGGAAGGCAAATGAAGAATTTAGTCAAGAGAGTGGTATGTGTTACAAATCACTGTGGCTGCTTGTCTAGAATGGATTATAGAGGAGCAAAAGGAGGAGCAAAGAGAAGAGCCCAGAGGCTATGACACTGGCCCAGGAGATAGATGACTTAGATCAGAGTAGACATAAGGGAGGTGGAAAGAAGTGGATGGATGGAAAAATACATATTTGGCAGGAAGGGCTGACCAGTCTTGGATATGAGATGTGAGGGGTGGGGGAATCAAGGAGTACTCCTAGGTCTTGGGTTTGAGAAATTGGTTGAATGGTTCTCTTGTTCCTAAGGTCACATATCAGCATGCTTTCGGCCATGAGTTGCTGAATTTTCATATAACAAGTACTACAGAGGTAGAATTTTCCAGGGTTGGTTAATTTAGGGTCTCAAGGCTGTCTTCAAGAGCCTGGGACTATTTCACTTTTTTTTTTCTCTTTTAGTTGAGCTCTATTCATGGTCTCAAAGTGGCTACCACACTGTAGGTATAGTGGCTGTACTATAATATAGCCATGATCCCATAGCACGTAGATGGAAACAGCCAGGCGTAGAAAAGGATGGGTATTTCATTCATTATGGCTCACTTAATCAGTGACGAAAACTCCATGTTTTATTGACTAAAATCACATCAACAACACCACACCTAAGCCAGTCACTGGTAGGGGGTAGGATCGCTATGATTGACATAGACCAACCATGAGTCGTTCCCTGGAGCTGGGAAGGGGCCTAGTCCCATGAAGCACCTGACTGTCTGGTACCTGAACAAGATTTGCATTCCTTTAGCAAGAAAAAAATGTGGGCGGATGCTGTGGGTAAGCAAGAAGAGTATCAGATACAGATTCGTGGACAGGGGTAGAGCAGGAAGTTAAGCTTGAGAGAGAAACGTTTTCTGTTTTTTTTTTTTCTTATTTTATTTTATTGAGAGAGAGACAGGGAGAGAGAGAGAGCATGAGCTGTGGGGAGGAGCAGAGAGAGAGAGAGAGAGAGAGAGAAACCCAAGTGTGGAGCCCGACGTGGCGCTCAATCTCACAATCCTGAGATCGTGACCTGAGCCGAAATCAAGAGTTGGGCACTTAACCGACTGAGCCACCCAGCGCCCCGAGAGAGAAACAGTTTTATCTTACTTATTTAATATAAACTTACCGAGCTCTTATGGCCCTGGTTCTCACATTGAACCTCACATTGAAATCATTTGGGAATTAAAAAATACCTGTGTCTGGGTGTCACCTCCAGAAATTCTAACTTAATTGATATGGGATGTAGTAGTCTGGGCATCCAGAATTTTAAAAGCTGCCCCAAGAGATTCTAATGTGCTGGAAAATTTGAGAGCCACTGATTTACTATACTGAGGGCTCTGTTTAAAATGTTTTGGGGTGGTTAATTTGTTTAATCCCCTTAACAGTCCAATGAGATAGGTACCATTATTAACACCATTTTATAGATGAGGGAATTAAAGCTAGAGAGATCAAGTTACTTGCTTAAGGTCACACAATTAATAAGTGAGAAGTCAAGATTCAAACCCTGGATGTCTGGCTGCAGGCACACTCCTAGCTACTATATCATGTGGAGTTATAAGCAACAATCCTGTTTAGAAGTGTTTGAAATGTCTATTAAAAATCCAAGTAGAGATGTTGAATGCTTGTTGAATATGTGAGTCTGGAGTTTGGCAGTGAGACTGGGGCTCTTGACATAAATCTGGTTACCCTGGACGTAGAGATGGAGTATAAAGCCACAGGCGTATATGAAATCACCTACAGAGAATGTGTCAAAAGAGAAAAGGAAAAGTGAATCTATATATAGAGCAAGTTGATTTGTAGCTGCTTAGGCTGGATGTAGGAACCAGAATTAGCTATAACTAAGCAAGAGAGATCTTATTGTGGCAAGAGAAATGTTCTAAAACTGGATAGTGGTGATGATTGTACAACTCTGTAAATTTACTAAAAATCATTGAGTGGTATGCTTAAAATGGATGAATTTTATGGTATAATTATACCTCAGTGATGTAAGAAAAGAAGAACAGAGCCCTGAGGCACAGCAATATTTGGAGTGCAAACGGAGGAGGGCCTGGAAAGGTGTGATGAGGACTTGGAAGGGAAGAGGGAGGTGTAATCACAGACACTGGGGAGAGAGAGAATTTCACAGAGGTAGTGGTTGATGGTTTCGAAAGCCCTGAGTGTTTGCAAAAGAAAGATGAGGACAGAAGCAGTGACCACTGGATTTGGCAAGATGAGGGCACGTTGACTTTGATAAGGAGCAGTGCCCGTGGGGTTGGGGAGATGGAAGTAGAGTCAGAACCCACTGAGAAGTGAGGATGTAGAAGCAGCAACAACCAACGACTTTGGAAAATATTAGCTGTGAAAAGGAGAGGAAAATGGGAGACAGATGGAAAAGTTGAGGAAGAAGAAGGGGGCTTTCCCCCTTCTGAGTTTGTGAGCGTTTGAAGTGTTGAGTTTGTATGATGATGTAGTAGAGTATTGAGAAAAGTCCTTGAATAGGAGGAGGGAATGGGATCTAGAACACAGTGGAAGGGTTGCACAGGAAATGGACAATTCACACATCTTTTTTTTTTTTATTATGTTATGTTAATCACCATACATTACATCATTAGTTTTTGATGTAGTGTTCCATGATTCATTGTTTGCATATAACACCCAGTGCTCCATGCAGAACGTGCCCTCTTTAATACCCGTCACCAGGCTAACCCATCCTCCCACCCCCTCCCCTCTAGAACCCTCAGTTTGTTTTTCAGAGTCCATCGTCTCTCATGGTTCGTCTCCCCCTCCGATTTCCCCCCCTTCACTCTTCCCCTCCTGCTATCTTCTTCCTCATTTTTTTTTTAACATATAATGTATTATTTGCTTCAGAGGTACAGATCTGTGATTCAACAGTCTTGCACACTTCACAGCGCTCACCATAGCACACACCCTCCCCACTACTCCAGCAACCCTCAGTTTGTTTCCTGAGTTTAAGAATTTCTCATATCAGTGAGGTCATATGATACATGTCTTTCTCTGATTGACTTATTTCCCTCAGCATAATACCCTCCAGTTCCATCCACGTCATTGCAAATGGCAAGATTTCATTCTTTTTGATGGCTGCATAATATTCCATTGTGTATATATATATATATATATATATATATATATATATACCACCTCTTCTTTATCCATTCATCTGTCGATGGACATCTTGGCTCTTTCCACAGTTTGGCTATTGTGGACATTGCTGCTATAAACATTGGGGTGCACATACCCCTTTGGATCCCTACGTTTGTATCTTTGGGTTAAATACCCAGTAGCGCAATTGCTGGATCGTATGGTAGCTCTATTTTCAACTTTTTGAAGAACCTCCATACTGTTTTCCAGAGTGGCTGCACCAGCTTGCATTCCCACCAACAGTGTAGGAGGGTTCCCCTTTCTCCGCATCCCCGCCAACATCTGTCATTTCCTGGCTTGTTAATTTTAGCCATTCTGACGGGTATGAGGTGATAACTCATTGAGGTTTTGATTTGGATTTCCCTGATGCCGAGCGATGTTGAGCACTTTTTCATGTGTCTATTGGCTGTTTGGATGTCTTCTTTGGAAAAATGTCTGTTCATGTCTTCTGCCCATTTCTTGCTTGGATCATTTGTTCTTTGGGTGTTGAGTTTAAGAAGTTCTTTATAGATTTTGGATACTAGCCCTTTATCTGATATGTCATTTGCAAATATCTTTTCCCATTCTATCGGTTGTCTTTTTGTTTTGTTGACTGTTTCTTTTGCTGTGCAAAAGCTTTTTATCTTGATGAAGTCCCAATAGTTCATTTTTGCCCTTGCTTCCCTTGCCTTTGGCGATGTTTCCAGGAAGAAGTTGCTGCGGGTGAGGTCAAAGAGGTTGCTGCCTGTGTTCTCCTTTAGGATATTGATGGACTCCTGTCTCACATTTAGGTCTTTCAACCATTTGGAGTCTATTTTTGTGTGTGGTGTAAGGAAATGGCCCAGTTTCATTCTTCTGCCTGTGGCTGTCCAATTTTCCCAACACCATTTGTTGAAGAGACTGTCTTTTTTCCACGGGACATTCTTTCCTGCTTTGTTGAAGATTAGTTGACCATAGAGTTGAGGGTCCATTTCTGGGCTCTCTATTCTGTTCCATTGGTCTATGTGTCTGTTTTAGTGCCAGTATGATACTGTCTTGATGATGACAGCTTTGTAATAGAGCTTGAAGTCCAGAATCGTGATGCCACCAGCTTTGCTTTTCTTTTTCAACATTCCTCTGGCTATTCGAGGTCTTTTCTGGTTCCATAGAAATTTTAGGATGATTTGTTCCATTTCTTTGAAAAAAGTGGATGGTATTTTGATGGGGATTGCATTGAATGTGTAGACTGCTCTAGGTAGCATTGACATCTTCACAATATTTGTTCTTCCAATCCATGAGCATGGAATGTTTTTCCATTTCTTTGTGTCTTCCTCAATTTCTTTCATGAGTATTTTATAGTTTTCTGAGTACAGATCCTTTGTCTCTTTGGTTAGATTTATTCCTAGGTATCTTATGGTTTTGGGTGCAATTGTAAATGGGATCAACTCCTTAATTTCTCTTTCTTCTGTCTTGTTGTTGGTGTATAGGAATGCCACTGATTTCTGTGCATTGATTTTATATCCTGCCACTTTACTGAATTCCTGTGTGAGTTCTAGCAGTTTTGGGGTGGAGTCTTTTGGGTTTTCCACATAAAGTATCATATCATCTGCAAAGAGTGAGAGTTTGACTTCTTCTTTGCCAATTTGGATGCCTTTGATTTCTTTTTGTTGTCTGATTGCTGTGGCTAGGACTTCCAATACTATGTTGAATAGCAGTGGTGATAGTGGACATCCCTGCCGCATTCCTGACCTTAGGGGGAAAGCTCTCAGTGTTTCCCCATTGAGAATGATATTCACTGTGGGTTTTTCATAGATGGCTTTTATGATATTGAGGTATGTACCCTCTATGCCTATACTCTGAAGAGTTTTGATCAAGAAAGGATGCTGTACTTTGTCAAATGCTTTTTCTGCCTCTTTTGAGAGGATCGTATGTTTCTTATTCTTTCTTTTATTAATGTATTGTATCACATTGATTGATTTGTGGATGTTGAACCAACCTTGCAGCCCAGGGAAAAATCCCACTTGGTCATGGTGAATAATCCTTTTAATGGACTTGGATCTTATTGGCTAGTATTTTGGTGAGAATTTTTGCATCCATGTTCATCAAGGATATTGGTCTGTAATTCTCCTTTTTGATGGGGTCTTTGTCTGGTTTGGGGGTCAAGGTAATGCTGGCCTCATAAAACGAGTTTGGAAGTTTTCCTTCCATTTCTATTTTTTGGAACAGTTTCAGAAGAATAGGTATTAATTCTTCTTGAAATGTTTGGTAGAATTCCCCTGGGAAGCCATCTGGCCCTGGGCTTTTGTTTGTTGGGAAATTTTTGATGACTGCTTCAATTTCCTTAGGGGTTATAGGTCTGTTCAGGTTTTCTATTTCTTCCTGGTTCAGTTTTGGTAGTTAATACATCTCTAGGAATGCATCCATTTCTTCCAGGTTATCTAATTTGCTGGCATAGAGTTGCTCATAATATGTTCTTATACTTGTTTGTATTTCTTTGGTGTTGGTTGTGATCTCTCCTCTTTCATTCATGATTTTGTTGATTTGGGTCATTTCTCTTTTCTTTTTGATAAGTCTGGCCAGGGGGTTATCAACCTTGTTAATTCTTTCAAAGAACCAGCTCCTAGTTTCATTGATCTGTTCTACTGTTCTTTTAGTTTCTATTTCATTGATTTCTGCTCTGATCTTTATGATTTCTCTTCTCCTGCTGGGTTTAGGCTTTATTTGCTGTTCTCTCTCCAGCTCCTTTAGGGGTAGGGTTAGGTTGTGTATTTGAGACCTTTCTTGTTTCTTGAGAAAGGCTTGTATTGCTATATACTTTCCTCTTAGGACTGCCTTTGCTGCATCCCAAAGGTTTTGAACAGTTGTGTTTTCATTTTCATTTGTTTCCATGAATTTTTAAAATTCTTCTTTAATTTCGTGGTTGACCCATTCATTCTTTAGTAGGATGCTCTTTAGCCTCCATGAGTTCTTTCCAACTTTCTTCTTGTGATTGAGTTCTAGTTTCAAAGCATTGTGGTCTGAATATAGGCAGGGAATGATCCCAATCTTTTGGTACCGGTTGAGACCTGATTTGTGACCTAGGATGTGATCTATTCTGGAGAATGTTCCCTGGGCTCTAGAGAAGAATGTGTATTCTGTTGCTTTGGAATGGAATGTTCTGAATATATCTGTGAAGTCCATTTGGTCCAATGTGTCATTTAACGTCTTTATTTCCTTGTTGATCTTTTGCTTAGATGATTTGTCCATTTCAGTGAGGGGGGTGTTAAATTCCCCCACTATTATTGTATTGTTGTTGATGTGTTTCTTTGCTTTAGTTATTTTTTTAATGTTTTATTTATTTATTCATGAGAGTCACAGAGAGAGAAAGAGAGAGAGAGGCAGAGGGAGAAGCAGGCTTCCCGCTGAGCAGGGAGCCCAATGCAGGGCTCAATCCCAGGATTCTAGGATCATGACCTGAGCTGAAGGCAGACTCTTAACCATCAGAGCCACCCAGGCGCCCCTGCTTTTGTTATTAATTGGCTTATATAGTTGGTTGCTCCCATGTTAGGGGCATAGATAGTTACAATTGTTAGATCTTTTTGTTGGATAGACCCTTTAAGTAGGATTAGTGTCCTTCCTCATCTCTTATTACAGTCTTTGGTTTAAAATCTAATTTGTCTGATATAAGGATTGCCACCCCAGCTTTCTTTTGGTGTCCATTAGCATGGTAAATGGTTTTCCACCCCCTCACTTTCAATCTGGGGGTGTCTTTGGTTCTAAAATGAGTCTCTTGCAGACAGCATATCGATGGGTCTTGTTTTTTTATCCAATCTGATAGCCTGTGTCTTTTGATTGGGGCATTTAGCCCATTTACATTCAGGGTAACTATTGAAAGATATGAACTTAGTGCCACTGTATTGCCTGTAAGGTGATTGTTACTGTATATTGTCTGTGTTCCTTTCTGGCCTTTGTTACTTTTAGGCTCTCTCTTTGCTTAGAGGACCCCTTTCAATATTTCTTGTAGGGCTGGTTTCGTGTTTGCAAATTCCTTTAGTTTTTGTTTGTTCTGGAACTTTTATCTCTCCTTCTATTTTCAGTGACAGCCTAGCTGGATATAGTATTCTTGGCTGCATATTTTTCTCATTTAGTGCTCTGATTATATCAAACCAGTCCTTTCTGGCCTGCCAGGTCTCTGTGGATAGGTCTGTTGCCAGTCTAATGTTTCTACCATTGTAGGTTACAGATCTCTTCTCCCGAGCTGCTTTCAGGATTTTCTCTTTGTCTCTGAGATTCGTAAGTTTTACTATTAGATGTCGGGGTGTTGACCTATTTTTATTGATTTTGAGAGGGGTTCTCTGTGCCTCCTGGATTTTGATGCCTGTTTCCTTCCCCAAATTAGGGAAGTTCTCTGCTATAATTTGCTCCAATATACCTTCTGCTCCTCTCTCTCTTTCTTCTTCTTCTGGGATCCCAATTATTCTAACGTTGTTTTGTCTTATGGTATCGCTTATCTCTCGAATTCTGCCCTCATGATCCAGTAATTGTTTATCTCTCTTTTTCTCGGCTTCTTTATTTTCCATCATTTGGTCTTCTATATCATTGATTCTCTCTTCTGCCTCATTTATCCTAGCAGTTAGTGCCCCCATTTTTGATTGCACCTCATTAACAGCCTTTTTGATTTCGACTTGGTTAGATTTTAGTTCTTTTATTTCTCCATAAAGGGTTTCTCTAATAACTTCCATGCTTTTTTCAAGCCCAGCTAGTATCTTTAAAATCATGATTCTGAACTCTAGGTCTGACATCGTACTAATGTCCGTATTGAGTAGGTCCCTGGCAGTCGGTACTACCTCTTGTTCTTTTTGTTGAGGTGATTTTTTCTGTCTTTTCATTTTGTCCAGAGAAGAATAGATGAGTGAGAGAACAAAATGCTAACAGGGTAACAAAGTCCCCAGAAAATATACTCTAAACAAATCAGAAAAGACCTGAAACCAGGGGAAAAGGAAAGAAAGAAAAAAGAAAAAGATAAAGATAAAAACAAACAAAACCAGAACAAAACAAAAAAAACAAAATACGATCAAATATGATCAGGCTGGTGCACTGACCTGTGCCACACACTAGATTCTGGGTGTATTTTGGTCTTTTAGAAGAAAGTGCCTCCCAAAATTTTAAAGAAAGAAAAACTTATATATGTACAAAAATAAGGGCTAATACAATAAAGGGATGGAATATGACTGTAAAGATGAAAATTATAAAATATTTTATAAAACGAATTGATAAGATAAGAAGTTGTTTGAAAAAAGAAAGAAGAGGATTAAAAAAAAAGAAAAAAACGGAGAGAATGTGATCAGGCAGGAGACTAGAACAAAGCCATACACTAGAGATTTAGGGTATATTTTGGTCTGTTAGAAGAAACTGTATCTCAAAATTTTAAAGAGAGAACAACTTATATATATATGCCAAAAATAAGGGTAACTACTATGAAGGGATAGAATATGACTCCAAAAATGAAAAATAAAAATGTTTTTTAAAAAAGGGATTGATAAGATGTTGGTTGAAAAAGGGAAAAAGAAAAATTCAAAAAAAAAAAAGACATTTAAAAAAAATTAACTTTGAAAGACTAAAGAATCATGGTAAAAAAGCCATGGATTCTATGTACAGTATTCCCCTAGCGCTGGAGTTCTGCTGTTCTCATTGATCGGTAAACTTGGGCTTGGTTGGCTGTTCTCACTGATCTTCTGGGGGAGGGGCCTGTTGCCGTGGTTCCCAAATGTCTTTGCCGGAGGTGGAATTGCCCCGCCCTTGCTGGTCCGGGCTAAGCTCGGGTTTGCTCTTGGGAGCTTTTGTTCCCTGCAAGCTTTCCGTACAGCTTTGGAGGCCGAGAGAAAAAATGGTGGCCTCCCAATCTCCGCCAGGAGGAGCCGAGAACTTGGGGCCCCACTCCTCAGTGCACCCCCAGAGAAAAGCCGTCAATCACTCCCGTCTTCCCGGTCTCCAGCCGCACTCCGTGCTCACCCGGCCTGTGACCCCGCGTTTCTATCTCTGGCACCCGACCCCGTGTGGAGTCTCCAAACCCAGCAGATCCCTGCAGTGCGCTCCCGAGCCGCTCCTCCCAGGGGAGGAAGGGGAGTCTCCCTGGATCTGCCACTTGTTGGGCCCCTGCTGGGGGAGCAGTGGCCTGAGTGTGCCGCAGATCACGGTTTATGGCAACCCCAAGCTGAGAGCCCGTGCCTTGGCTCCGTCTCTGCAGCCGGCTTCCCTGCTCCGATACCTGGGAGCTCTGCCGCACTCAGTCACCCCCGGTCTTTCTGTGACCCCGAGGGTCCTGAGACCACACTGTCCCGCGAGGGTTCCAACCCCAGCTTATCCACTGGAGCGACGTCCCTCAGCAGAGCAGACTTCTAAAAGTTCCGATTTTGTGCTCCGTGCCTCTATCACTTGCCAGAAGCGGCCAACAGAGGCCCCCTCCCCCGCGTCTATCTTCCCAAATATCCCCTCGGATTCACTTCTCCTCACGTCCTACCTTCCAGAAAGCGGTTGCTTTTCTGTTCAGAGAGTTGTTGCTATTCTTTTCTTCGATTTCCTGTTGAGTTCGTAGGTGTTCAGATGGTTTGATCCCTATCCAGCTGAATTCCTGGGACCAAACGAAAGCCAGGTCTCCTACTCCTCCGCCATCTTGCTCCACCCCCCCCAATTCACACTTCTTAATAGGAGGAGGCTCGATTGTATTCTGAGAGCTTTTAAAGATTTTGTTTATTTATGAGAGAGAGTGAACACCGGGGTGGGGGGCAGAGGGAGAGAGAATCTCAAGCAGACTCCACGTTGAGCATGGAGCCTGACTTGGGGCTCAATCCGTGACCCTGAGATCATGACCTGAGCTGAAATTAAGAGTCAAACACAGCCAACTGAGCCACCCAGGTGCTCCTTCTGTGGGCTTTTATATTCTCGCAAAAAGTAAGAAACATCACTTGGGAAAATGGAAGCAAGGAGAGTGGAAAATGTTTTAGAGACTTCAGGAGCAATGGGTTGGGAATCGCATGTCCTGGATAGTGGGGAAATGAACATGCAATGAAAATACAGGCTTGGGGTGCCTGGGTGGCTCAGTCGTTAAGCGTCTGCCTTCGGCTCAGGTCATGATCCCAGGGTTCTGGGATTGAGCCCCACGTCAGGCTCCCTGCTCAGCGGGAAGCCTGCTTTTCCTTCTGCCACTCCCCCTGCTTGTGTTCCTTCTCTCACTGTGTGTCTCTCTGTCAAATAAATAAATAAAATCTAAAAAAAAAAAAGAAAAAAAGAAAATACAGGCTTATTAACAGGCAGTGCTGGGGCCCATGTGAGGTCTTGGCTATAGTATCTCAACATTCCTTTACTCCCATTGTTTTATTTGTTTATCTTTTATCCATCACAACATCATTAAGAATGCCTTTCCAGTTTTTTTTTTTTACCTCTTATTTCTCTTTTCTAATTGTAATAGTATTTAAAATGTAATTTTATTATTATTTTTTAAAAGATTTATTTATTTGAGAGAGAAAGAAAGCACATGAGCATGGGGGAGGGGCAGAGAATCTCAAGCAGACTCCCCACTGAGCGTGGAGTTGGACATAGGGCTCAATCTCACAACCCTGAAATCATGACCTGGGCCAAAACCAAGAGTTGGGTGCTTAACCGAGTCATCTAGGCACCCCATAAAATGTAATTTTAAATCCTAATTGTGCTATGGGCATTTTTAGCCCATTTCTGACTTTAAAGGGAATACTAATGTTTCACCATTAGACAAGAAGCTGGACTTTTTATTTAATACACACACACACACACACACACACATAGATATGAACAGACGTTCCCCCCACCCAAATTTGTAGAATTAAAAATATTCCTCTATTCCTGCTTTATTAGAAGTCTCCAAAAATTGAGAAGCAAATATTGAATAGGTAGTGGATACTTTACAAATTCCTTTTTAACATCCATGAAAAGAATTATCTATTTTTGCTCCTTTGATCTCTTAATATGTTGAATTTTAATTTTAAATGCCTGCAGTCAATCCCTTTTGGTCATGGTGCATTTTTCTTTTAATGCACAACTGAGTTCCATTTCTGTGATTTTATTTTGGATTTTTAAATAATATTCATAAAATATTGGTCTGTAGCTGTTTGCTTTAGTGTTTTCAGGTTTTGGTGTCAAAGTTATCCTGGCTTTGTAAATACTGTTTGGATATCCTCCTTTTCTCTTATGCTTTGGAACTATTTTAATAGCATTGGAAATCTTTGCTCCTTGTAAGTTTGACAGAAGGTGATTGAAGTTCCCTGTGAAATTGTCTGGATTTAGTGGATTTTAAAGGGTGGTTATTTGACAATTTTCTGTTTGTGATATTTGGTTTCCTTTTTTCCCCCATCTCTTTTGCTGTCTCTGTTAATTATTTATATTAGTATATCACTGGTATTTACATAAATTTGATAATTTATATTAAAATAATCCATTTCATCCAGTTTTCTCACCATATTTTTATTTATTTATTTATTTATTTTTAAAGATTTTATTTATTTATTTGAGAGAGAGAGAATGAGAGAGAGAGAGCACATGAGAGGGGGGAGGGTCAGAGGGAGAAGCAGACTCCCTGCTGAGCAGGGAGCCCGATGTGGGACTCAATCCCGGGACTCCAGGATCATGACCTGAGCCAAAGGCAGTCGCTTAACCAACTGAGCCACCCAGGCGCCCCTCACCATATTTTTAAATTCCCTTTATATTTATGTGTAGGTGTACATTTTTTCTCACTGCTTCATTTGTACACTTCCTGTTTAAAAACTATATTAACCAGTGAGCTATTTCACTGTTATTGTTTCCAGATTCAGTTCTTGGGTTATTTATTGGCTCTGCCTCTCTTTTTTCTTTTCCTTTTAATTCATTGCTTTCTGCTTTTGTCTTTCTTTCATGTTGTTTCATTTGACCAAAGTGGGAGTTCCAAAATTTTTTTGATGACAGAGCAATTTGGTCATTTTTTTTTAAATTTTAAAAGATCTTATTTATTTATTTGACAGAGAGAGACACAGCGAGAGAGAGAACAGAAGCAGGGGGAGTGGGAGAGGGAGAAGCAGTCTTCCCCAGAGCAGGGAGCCCGATGCGGGGCTCGATCCTAGGACCCTGGGATCATGACCTAAGCTGAAGGCAGAGGCTTAATGACTGAGCCAGCCAGGCACCCCGCACTTTGTTCATTTTTATTACTTTTCAAAAGTAAGCTAAAATCTCTTACTGTAACTGTGTTTCTGCTCACTTCTCATTGCATTTTTTGAAAGTGTTGCCTTATGGATTTATATGCTATGATATTTGCTGTATAACAATTTATGATAATTAGATCTTCTTGGTGGACTGTACCGCTATTTTGATATAGAGGCCATTTTTAAGTATTTTTTTTCTCTACCCAAGTGGCAAACTTACCCCAATTATTACATGGCTGGACCTTTCCTTCATATTACAATATGTATTCTAAACTTCCCCCCATTTTGAGCCTGTCCATCAGTAAAACAACTCATATATCATAATAAACCAGCCACTTGAATTCATAATTTCTATATCTTGAACCATAGCTTCAGTTATACTGTTAGGATGCCAGATATCTCTAGATCCTTTCTTAGCATAAAGAAAAATGTAGAATGTAGGGAATGTATTCCCTATAAAACTAACCAACCAATCAAACATACAGAAATTGTTACTTGGGCAACAGAATGATCCGGGGACCAGAAGGCTGCTAGGCTCTAAAACTGTTCTGAAAGAATCCCCCTGGGGATGCTGGGAAAAAAATGCAGAATCCTGGATTCTGTTCCTGGAGGTCCTGAATCTCCAAATTTGGAGGGCTGGGTGGGGGCAGAAATTGGAATTTCAAATAAGTTCTCCAAGTGATGTTGCTGAGCATGGTATGTCAATCTTCCTTTAAAAAACAATGACTTAGGGAAGGACTCTGGCCAAAAAATGAACACAGAAATCCTGGAGAAGCATAAAAATTCTTTGCTCTAGGCTGTGTGCCCACTTTGAACAGCAGGCTTCCCAAGGGAGCATGAGCTAATACTCCCGGATCCTTTTCCCATGGGTCCCACAGCCTCACAGGACATCACTGCATGGAGCTGGAGGAGAACAACGCTATTGCTTATCAGGTTTGATCCCAGATCTCTTGCCCTTTGAGAATGTTTAGCATTCTTTTTCTTTTCTCAGTCCACCTCTGAGATAACACTTACCTGTCCCTGAATCTTGCCATTGAGGTATTTTTTTTTAAGATTTTATTTATTTGAGAGAGTGAGAGTGAGAACGAGAGAGAGAGAGCATGAGTGGGGTGAGGGGCAGAGGGAGAAGCAGACTCTCTGCTTAGCAGGGAGCCCAATGCAGGCCTCGATCCTGGGACTCGGGGATCATGACCTGAGCCAAAGGCAGACACTTAACGACTCAGCCACTCAGGTGCCCCTGAAGTCTATTTCTAATGCAGAGGAAAGAAACACAATGTCATCCAGACAGTCTGCACTGATCTATTATCTCCTCAGGAATGAAACACTACGTAGGTAACATGTATTAATTATTTTTAGGAACTTGCGGTTATATTGACTATTTTAACATACCAAATTAGGTTTTTGCAGACATTTTCCTTTTTTTTTTTTCCAGAGCTCAGTTTACCAGGCTGATAAGAGTTAGTGTCTTTTCTTCTCTCCCTCTTCTCATTCTTGCCCCTTATATTAGTTTTCTAGGGCCACTGTGAAAAAGTACCACAGACTATGTGGCTTAAACCACAGAAATTTATTGTCTCATAGTTCTGGAGGCTGTAAGTCCAAGATTAAGGTTACTTAATTAAGATTGGTTCTTCCTGGGGCTGTGAGGGAGAATCTCTTCCATGCCTCTTTCCTAGTTTCTGGTTGTTTCCTGGTAATTTTGGGTGTCTCTTGGCTTGTAAATGCATCACTCCAGTCTTTGCCTTAATCTTCCCAAGGCATTCTCCCTGTGTGTGTTTTTGTCTATATGTCTACATTTCCCCTTTTTATAAGTCATATTCATTAGGGGCACCCTAATGACCTCGTTTTTTAAAATTTTATTTTATTATGTTATGTTAATCACTATACATTACATCATTAGTTTTTGATGTAGTGTTCCATGATTCATTGTTTGCATATAACACCCAGTGCTCCATGCAATATGTGCCCTCCTTAATACCCATCACCGTGCTTAACCTGATCATCTACAAAGATCCTATTTGCAAATAAAGTACTGGGGGTTAGGACTCCAGCACATTTTGGGGAGACATAATGCAACCCATAATCCCCCTCCTCCTTCTCTTTCTGGCAGCCCAACTATGGCTTCTAACTGTTCTTACTACTAGCACTGCTTTATACCTCTTTCCTCTTCCTTTGACTATTTGATTGTTTTTTTTTACTTATGTGTTAGCACTTCTTCCCTAGTGTGGTTTATCAGGCAGTCAATTATTTACTATTATTTACCTGCTAAATATTATTAGAACAGTAAAATCTATTCATTACGTATTTATGAAAACAATAAACTATAAAGAAGAAAAGAAGAGTTACCCATAGTATCATCAACAAGAGGATAAGAGAAAGTAGTATCATAAATCCACAGTATTTTACAGAATCTAATAAAACGGTTTGAGATGGATCCTAACTTCACAATGTGAGAATATATATCTTGTAATCCATAAAATATAGTATATATATATGCACATACACATGTATATAACTAGAATCACAAAATTCCATGTAAATCTCTCAAATTCCAAAAAACATAATATTCCCACTATTTTTTCCCTGAGTATTAGCTTAAGTATTTTCCTAAGATATTATAAATATTTTAAAAGTTATGTTAATGACTGCATTTCTTCTTTTTTAATTTTTAAAAATTAATTAACTTTTTTGAGAGAGAGAAAGAGGGAGAAAGGGAGAGCGAGCGAGCGAGGGAAGGGCAGATGGAGAGGGAGAGAGAGAATCTCAAGCAGACTTCCAGCTGAGTGGGGAGCCTAACATGGGGCTTGATCACAGGACCCTGAAATCATGACTTGAGCCAAAATCAACAGTTGGTCGCTTAACTGACTGAGCCACACCCAGATGCCACAATTACTGCATTTCTTATAATGTAATAATTTAACATTTGTATTTTTTCTTATTTTGAATTATCCTGAAATGAACATTATTACATATACATATTATGTCATTTTTATTATTTCCTCAGGATAGGTTCAAGAACTGCAACTACTGAATCAAAGAGTGTGAATTTGATTTTTTTTTTTTAAGTAATCTCTACTCCCAATGTGGGGCTCGAACCCACGACCCTGAGATCAAGAGTCGCACGCTCTACCGATTGAGCCAGCCAGGTGCCCCAAGTCTGTGATTTCTTAAAATGCCCTTCATAATATTGCCAAACTGTTTTTAGGAAACCTCTTTTAATTTTTATCACCACCAGCCATATATAAAACCCCAGTTGAAAGCATGAAATTTCCACACCTTAATATTTTCTTCCTTCCTTCCTTCCCTCCTCTCTTTCTCTATGATTTGATATACCAAAAATAGCATTTCTTTCTTTTTTTAAAAAAATTAACTCTTCTGTGGATTTATGATACTACTTTTAATAATAGTAAATAACAAGCACAGAACGAAAAATCCAAAGATAGGAAATTTGAGAGGAAGATCAGGTTTGGGGCTTCCAGGGGCCATGTCTGGGAGTAGGGAAGATGATTGATTAGACATGTTGATTCTTGTAGGAACTACTCTCTGTCCAAATGAACCAGAATCAGATTACACATGGGTAAAACTGAGGGGTGGCCACAAAGCTAGAGGCATATGTTTGAGACCAGTCAGGCTCTTGATGACAGTTAAATCTACTAGAGTGGATGGGATCATCTAGGAATGAGAAAAAAATTGGTTCAGAACTGTTAGAACATTTAAGGAATGTGGAGGAAGAAAAATCCAGAAAGACTCTTAGTTTCTTTAGGACAGGAGATATTCCAAGCCTGATTTATCTTGTGGCCTAGATAATACCCAGCACTGTCCAGATTATGTATTGTGTATTCAATACACACCCTCTTGATTGCTTCCATTTGTTTCTTAAACTTAACTAATTAAAAAATATGTCAATCATTATTAGTCAAAATTCAATAGGTGTGAAAATGTATTTCTTGGTACTCTTGTCCCTTAGCCACTATTTACCCTTCCTGGAGTCAGTGAATATCAACACTTTCTTGTGTATTTTTCAGAGGAACAAAAATTGCATTTCAGTGTTTTGTACTTGAGTTACATACCCATTTCCTGCTAAGGCTCCAGGAAGCAGCTTCCAAACTTACTTCCTAATAGTTATAATGTTTCACTTTTTTGCCACATCATACAGTCTTCTGAGTGTCTTCTCATCACCCCAGACTTGGAAGTGGCCTTAAAGGTCCATTAATCTCATTACTCGTCTACTCCAACTCTGCAGACAGGGATGTGGTGTAGGGATTCAGAGCACAGGGGGAGGTTTGACTCCTGATCCCACCACATGCAATCTGTGTGTCTCTGGGCAAGTTCCTTGAGCTCATGAAATCTCAGTTTCCTCACCTATTAAACGGGGATGATAATAATAGTGCTTAACTCATAGAATTCCAGGGGGTCTGACTCAGTAAATAATATAAATAATACATATGATTATCCTAGACAACTTATCTTTTGACATCCAGTGAACAAAAATTTATTGAATACTTGCCATGTGCCCAGATCAGTTTTAAGTGCTAGTGATACAGCAGTGAATAGCAACATAACAAAACAGAGAAAGACCCTTTTCTTCCTAGAGTGGAAGAAACAGATCATACTCAAATAAACATAAATCTATGGTATAATTTCAGATAGTAATAAGTTCTGTGAAAAAAAATTAAGCAGGATGAAGGGAAAGAAACAGAGAATGCTATTAGAAAAAGACATTAGGGAGGTCTCTTTGAACAGGTGACACTTGAGCAGAGACATGAATAAAGTAAGAGATTGAAACATGGTCTTCTGAGAAAGAGCATAGCTCATAAACAGTCGTGGAAGGGAGATGAGCCAGAGAAGAGAGGAAAATATTTGATTTTTCCATTTTATGTTTCCTGTTGAACTTCATTTCTTTGAGTACAACTATGGAATTAGACTGGACCTCATGGGAGCTTATTTGGTATGGGTTATGCTTGCGGATGAGTGACCCTAGAAGAAGAGTAGAAATCTGAGCTCTGCTCTCCTGTGTTAAGAGTAGCTGTCATTCACTCCAGCAGGCTCTGCAGAGCTTGTGAGCCCAGAATTTGAATCTGTGTAATAAATCAGCTGAGCTCTTTGGTGATGACATTGATCTTCATTGTACTTGGCAAGTAGTTGCCAAGGCTGAGCCACATCTTAGAGGTGATAAAAATGTACCATGTAAAAGCGACCTCCCACAATAGGTAATGACATATTTCAGAAAGAAATTTTCCCCTTTCTTTTTTACCGTAGATCTTTCTGATTTTATTTTATTTTATTTTATTTATTTTTTATTTATTTGACAGAGACAGACACAGCGAGAAAGGGAACACAAGCAGGGGGAGTGGGAGAGGGAGAAGCAGGCCTCCTGCTGAGCAGGGAACCCGATGTGGGGCTCGATCCCAGGACCCTGAGATCATGACCCGAGCCAAAGGCAGTCACTTAACCGACTGAGCCACCCAGGTGCCCCGATCTTTCTGATTTTAAAAGCTAAAGGAAATGTTAAGGGCCTTTTATGTTCAAGGCACTTTATACATGTGTCTCATTTAATCCTCCTAATAATCCCAAATAGGTAGGATTTATATCCTCATTTTTCAAATGAGGAAATAAGGCTCAGGGATGTTAAGTTATTTGTCCAAGATCACATAGATAGTGAGTAGTAAAACCAGCATTTGAAATCCAGGTCACTGTGATTCCAAAGCCGATGGGTTTCCACTTACACAGTATCGCTTCCCTCAGGCAGGGAATGTCTATCAGATTAGCCAGTAGGACATTTTCTTCTGAACATTAAGTAACTTCTTCCAAAGGAGTTTCCTCAGATCTTCATATTGTATTGCGGATTGAAAAATGGACTGTGAATTAGGAATGTTTGATAGACCGCTGGTTTATAAATTGATTTTGAGGGACGTTCATGACATTGAAGAGAGGTGCCAATCCAATAATAATTCTCACACAACAGAGAGGTCCTCTTTTGAAAGATAGGGACTTACCCTGTTTGACAAAATCTCTCTCATGCTGTTTTTCCATCCTCCTATCCCAACTCTGCATCCCTTGCACTTGAATGAGGAGCCACAGAGAAGATCCTATTGACGATGTTATTCCTTAGGAGGAACTACCATAGTTTAGCTTCACAACTGGCAGAATCTGGATTTGAGTATGCAGAGTAAATACAGATATGTTTCAGTCCTCTCCATGATTGCTCATTTGATTCTTAAAATCCCATCAATGAATGAGGTCACTTCCTCCAGTGGCTTAAACAAGAAACCTTGGTGTTACCCTGGATTTCTTCACCGCCTAAATCCTTGCATATTAAATAGCCGACAATCCTGCCAAATATTATGTCTTAAATCCAGAATCTCGCTCTAATAGTTAACGCGAATCTGGGGTTTGGACCCGAGTTAGCCACTTACTAGCAAGTTAGTGAACTTCTCTGTGCTTCCATCTTATCTTTAAAGGATACTGTATCAGTTTCCTATGTATTTTTTTTTAAGATTTTATTTATTTATTTGACAGAGAGAGAGAGACAGTGTGAGCACGAGCAGCGGGGAGGGGGAGTGGGAGAGGGAGAAGCAGGCTCTCCGCTGAGCAGGGAGCCCGATGCGGGACTCAATCCCAGGACCCTGGGATCACGACCTGAGCCGAAGACAGGTGCTCAACCGACTGAGCCACCCAGGTGCTCCAGTTTCCTATGTCTTCTGTGACAAATGACAGAAGCTTTTGTTTTGGTAACTTAAAACAACACAAATTTATTAACAATTATTACAGTTCTAGAGGTCAGAAGTCTGAAATAGGTCTCATCTATTTGCTAACATCAAAATGCTGGTGGGGTTGTGCTCCTTCTGGAGGTTCCAGTGGGAAACTGCATTCTTCTTGCTCTTCCATTCCTTGAGGCTGCCTGCATTTCTTGGTTTGTGGCCCTGTCACCAAAGACAGAAGCCATTTATGGACCAATAACTCACCTAGTAAGCAGGAGAATTCCCCATGCAGAGCTATCGCCAGATCTCTGTACGACAATGCACCCTGAATCTGTGCCGAGGCAAACAGAGTACAAGTTCCCATCCGAGAAAACAGTGTCGGTGGTGCTGGGATGAAACGGCACGAGACTCCAAAAAGTGGGTCAGCACCTCTCAAACAATGAGAAAAGAAAAGAAATCTGGAGGAACAGAGCCCCAGTGGCTAAGGACGTTCACCATTTTCTTTGTGATGAGAAATTGGATATAAATACCAGACCTTTTTCGGTAGATCTATCACTCTTGCTCCTGGAGCCATGTAGTAAACTGTATGTGCTTCTCATTCCATCTTTGGGCTCAGTCATTCTTTTTTTTTTCTTAAGATTTTATCTATTTATTTGAGAGAGAGAGAGAGAGAGAGCGAGAGAGAGCCCGGAGCACAAGCAGGGGGAGAGGCAGAGGGAGAGGGAGAAGCAGGCTCCCCACCCAGCAGAATGGGCTCAGTCATTCTTAACCAATTGTTTACTGTTGTCTTCAAGCCCTGAATTGAACAATACCTACAAGTGTTATAAATAGCTATTTAGTCGACTTGGGTGGACCCAGGTGGCGGGTGCTCAAAGCTGGGAGACCAGATAAACACTCCCTCACCCCGCACTGGTTTAACAATGCCTGTTTTTCTCTAAGCATACACTCCCATACATCTGTGCATGCTGTTGTCCACCAAGAATGCACTGTGTCCTGCCTTCAGCTCTTGTCCACGTTTTCACATCCTTTAAGAGCCTGGGTCACTGATACTTTCTCGAAGTCTTTTCTGATTCCCCCAGGAGTTGGATTGCCACTATGTGCTCTGTCCCATGGCCTTTGTGCACGTCTCTATGACAACACAGTCACTTATTTACTTTCCCTTGCCTCCAGATCAATGGGGACCTCCTCTAGGTACAGACGGCCCCTGATTCTCCTTTCATGTCCTCCAGACTCTCAAGAGTCGTCACCACCTGGCAGGCACCTGGCAAATGTCTGCAAACATGGGTCTCATCTCTAGGGAAGCAGATGGGCCTCACCAGTTCTTGGAACACCTCAGTGAAGGGACAGTGGACTTGCTGTGGACAAACACCTGGCCGTAGTTTTTGAGCTGTATAAACAGACCGTGATTTTCTCTGGCTGGTGGCCGCTATCTTTGTGCAGGACAGAGCACTCTGCTGATCAGTCAGCTTGGTTAGAAGAAAGAAAATGTTCTTACTTGATGAATAGATCATGGTTATGCCCTCCCAGTGACCTGGTTGCCAACTGCTTTGTATAAACTAATGGTATTGTAACACAGTGGCTCTTAATACTTATTACCATTATTATTATTAAGAAATCATTTGAATTTTTATTGCCAGAAGGACTTCATCCGGAATAAAGGCACAACTAAAAGTAAACTTAAAATTCTGCTGTTAGAAAGGGTTTCAGTTTAGTCATTCTGAAGACCTGCTAATCACCAACTGTACATTGAACTAAGGATTGAACTGAGGGCATACATTTCCTCCCTCCCTCCCTTCCTTCCTCTTCCTCAAATATTTATTGAGCACTTACATGTTGACAGGCCTTGTTTTAGGCATAGGAGATACACAGTGAAGGAGCCATAGCCCCTACTCCCCGGTTGCTTTCTTTCTAGGGCTTTTCATTTGCAAAAAGAGAAAGACAGAAGAAATTTGTAAAACTTGGAATCTGGAATTTGTAAAAATGAATTGAGAGTAAGAGTTGGCAGCTGGTGATTTGCTTTGTGCCAGTTGAAATAGAAAGCACTTAGAAGGGTAAAAGTTCTCATCAGATAGTAAAATTCATTATTTAATGGTCACAGATCCAGATTGTATTAATTTGTTCTTAGTATACTGATATTGTATGAAATGAATATAAGATGTGGTTCCTGACCTCAGGAACTTCATCACTAGAGTGATACCTTTTATAGGAACCTTCAATTCTTGGCCAACGTGATGAAAAGCTAGCATTATTGTGCATATAAATAAACAATATTAGATTAGACCAATAATTCTCGAAGTGTGATCCCCAGACCAGCTGCATTATTGTCACTTGGGAACTTGTTTAAAGAGGCGAATTCAAGGCGCACCTGGGTGGCTCAGTCGGTTAAGCGTCTGCCTTCAGTTCTGGTCATGATCCCAGGATCCTGGGATCAAGCCCTGCATTGGACTCTGTGCTCAGGAGGGAGTCTGCTTCTCTCTCTCCCTCTGCCCCTGTCCCTGTTCTCTCCCTCTCTCAGATAAATAAATAAATCTTAAAAAAAGAGATTAATAAAAAAGGCAAAGTCATAAGTCCTAACCCAGGGCTATTGAGTCTGAAAATCTGGGGGTGGATTAGGGCAGCACTCTACGCTTTAGCAGATTCTGTGATTTTGATGTATGCTCAGGTGTGATTGAGAACCAGTGCTTCAGTCTAGACCCTTAATATTCCCAGTGTGGACCGTAGACCAGTAGCCTCAGCATCCCCTGGGACCTTGTTAGAAATGTACAGTGTTGGGTTCCACTTCAGACCTGTTGAATCAGTATTTGCACTGTCACAAGATTCTCGGGTGATTTGTATGTACATCACATTTGTGAAGCGCTGCTCAAGACCAGGTTGGATGTTGAAGGGCATTGAGCCAGGGCTGGGCTAGGTCTCCTCCCATTTCACTCACATCCACAGGCTGCTCCACTCCACTTCCCTCCGCACTGGTGTGATGCTATTATGAACTGGCATATTGCAGGCTTGGACAGCACCAAGGTTTCTCGCAGAGCAGGCTCAGCTCCTGTCCACAAAGTTGGAGGGTGGTGCCGCTTAAAAGATAATCGGTTTGCCAGTAGCCAATAGATTGCTATTAAAATTATTTGTCAGAAGATTTTCTCTTGCTTAAGATACAATTACATTTTTTTGTCTGAGGCAAGGGTAATACAATTTCCAGCATAAGTGAGTCGAGCCAACTGACAAAATAATGAGTAATGGGAAAAATTGGGTATTTCTTAGCCTGTTACTATGTTGACATTAGGAAGGGCCAATAGAGCCAATTAGATTAATAATTCCATGTAATTCTATAATAGATTGGTAATTAGCTGTTGTTTCCACACCTCCCCTGGCTACCCAGCTCTTTCTGTAGGAGCTCCTTAGAGTTCCCCATGACCCAGCGCCCAACAACTCTCAAAGTATCCTTTCCTGCCACATCAGGATCCTCCAGGGCCTTAAACAATGTGGTTTGCATCTTTTCTGATTTGGTTGGTGCTCCTGCCCTACCACTTGTTAGGTACCGCTGATCGTCTGTATGTGTAGCGTCTACATTTGTGAATGTGCTTTCTCGCTAAAATCCATTTGTAACCTCAGGTCAATACTCACAGTGCTTTTGTGGTAGTTTGTGGACATGTGCAGGGTAGTGAAAGAGTTGACTTGCTCTACGGACACATTCCCCGCTGATGTTGAACAAAGTGATGATCCGCCTTCTTTTAGCTCTCCTCTTGCAAACAACTGTCCTTTTCGAGGTCTATTTAGTGGCACATTTTTCACATTTTTGTGCTTTTTGTTGGTGACTCCACTGTTTAAAATGTCTCGCCCGGCGTAGTGTGGAAGTGCTGTTTGGTGTTCGTAAGTGCAGAAGACTGTCAGAGGCTTTCAGAGAAAGCATGTGTTAGATAAGCTTCGACCAGGCGTGAGTTCTAGTGCTGTTGGCCATGAGTTTAGTGTTACTGAATCAACAACATATATTAGGTGAGGTGTCTTTAAACAGAAACACACATAAAACAAGCTTACATATCCACCGAGTGATGAAGATCTTATGATCAGAGGCTTTTGGGAACCTAACCCTGTGTTTTCCCTAGAAGCCATGGTTGGATATATTCACCAACTCAGCCTTTGTGGTGAATGAATGTATACAACACGGTGGTGAATGTATACAACATGGTGGTGAATGTATACAACACGGTGGTGAATGTATACAACACGGTGGTGAATGTATACAAACACGTGTATGGTCTATACATGTTTTAATCTAATTCTTTACTCTTGATAGCTCTGCTGAAAATATAAAGAGGGCCATCACCCTACCTTCCCATTGGGCTGCCAGTTTCACAGTACTTGCTGGGTGGGAATGGAGGATAGAATAGTTACATGTTGCAAAGATATTTTCTGAAAAGAAAGTGTGTGAAGGAGTTCAGAACAAGTCTCCTCAAAATGTGCCACTTTGGCATGTAGACTATTTTGAGCTGAAGGCAACGGAAACCCTTTTCGTTCAGAGAAACTTTTGCCCCTCCTTTAACTACCTAGAAGAATCCAAATTGGTTAACTTCCGAGAATAAGAGTTAATATCAGAGATACATTTTATCTGAGTGACACATCTGTGTGGCAGGGCAAACATCTAATTACCATACACCAGCTCTTTTTACTGCTCCCTGAATCTCCATCCTCCTCTTTGACGCCCCAGGCCCCTATGTTATTCCTTGGCTCAGGATGGCATATAAGCCTCAGTTTACCTTTCTGCCTTTGAACTCCTCATGCATGTGCAGTTCCCAAATGTACAAAATTAAATTTGATTTTTTCTTGTGAATATGTCTCATGTCAATTTAATTAAATTAAATTAACCAGCCACAAGAACCTTTGAAAGGTAGAGGAACATTTGTCCCCACCCCCCAACATGTGTTTGTCTTCATCTTTGTATTCCCAAGGCAGCATTTACTAAATGTTTCCTGTATATGGTTAACTGAATGTGAGCCTTAAAGGGCAAATCCCATGAGCTGGTGAGGGTACTACGAGGAGGAATAGGGGGTCTAGTTAGACCCCTGGCTAATGGTCCTTGCAAAATTTGTGATGCCTTTAGCTACAGAGTCGATGTGAGAGGTCAGAGGCAGACGGTAGGCAAGAGAACACTGTCCCTGCCCTTAAGAGCGCAAAGCCATGAGCAAGACAGACTTGAAAAACAAATAATTCCCCCTCAGTAATCTCAGCTATATTCCAACTGTTGTAGAGACGTGTGGGAAATTGGAGGAGGAAATGCCTGATTTTTTCCAGGTTTCCTAGAGGAGACATTTGAGCTGATTTTGAAGCAGGGAGAAGAGTTCTTTAGGCGAGCAAGAGGGTGAGACAAACTGGGCTGGGACTGGGGAGAATTCTAGGCAAAAGGAGCAGAATTAGCAGAGGCATGAGTGTGTCAGGAGTGTGTGTGTGGATGGGGTGTGTGTGGAGGGGTTTGGCAGATAGGGAAGAGACCAAATGTTGGGGATGGGAGAGAAGAGTTGTGAGTGGGCCCCATGATCGGGGACTTTAACAGTGCAGGCCACAGGAGAGCAGTATAGGATTTGAATTTAGGAAAGATCGCTTTGGCAGCAGTGGGCAAGATGGATGGGAACAGGGTGATTAACACCCAGCTCAAACTGCTTCTCCAGAAAAATCGCTGTCCCCTGGCGGCCTCCATAGGGATTCCTACTCTTGGTCTATTTCCCTAAATATAACCTTTTCAGATATGAATGGGCACGCAAATCAGTAGGTCTGAGTGTGGTCCAAGTTTCTGCAGTTCTAAAGAGCTCCCCAGTCATGCTGTCTACCTTAAAAACAGCCAGTTATTTTACCCAGTTCCTTTTACTCAGGAATAGCAGAGGAATTACAATTCCTGAGGAGCAAATTATGGCAAACCGTAGGCAAGTCCCAAGAGACAAAGGGGAGGTCAGCTTTTAGTAGATAATAGGAGGAAATTGGGGAGGATGGTTTTGAACAAAAGTGCACTGAAGCACAAGAGTTTGAGGTTGTGGAAATGGCTGCAAGCAGTGGTTAGTGCGTTGTTGCTGGGCAGGGAGAGATCTTCCTTCCTTCCAGAATGATCTTCCTTCTTGCTGCTTATGTAGGCTTCAGTGAGCGGTACCTGCATGACAGTTCCCTCTTCAGGGCTTCCTGACTCCATTAAAAATTTTTTCTTTTTAATTTGAGTATAGTTGACACACAGTGTTATGTTAGTTTCAGGTGTACAGCATAGGGATTCAACTGTGTATGTTATCCTGTGCTCACCACAAGTCTAGTTACCACCTGACACCATACAAGGCTATTACAATATCATTGACTACATTCCCTGTGCTGTGCCTTTTATTCCCGTGACTCATTCACTCCATACCTGGAACCTTGGATCTCCCTCTCTTCTTCATCCATTTTGCCCACCCCGCTACCCCTCTGGCAACCATCCATTTGTTCTCTGTATTGATAGCTAACCCCATTTTAAATGAGACATCTTTACTTACTTCACTTCCTTAATAGCCAAAACTATTGGTCCATAGACACACTTTGAGGAGAAAGGCTTCAACTTGCATGCACACCAAAATAATCTGGGTTTTTTTGTTTTTGTTTTTTAAAAACTGGTGCCTAGTACCACTCATAAGACTCATTTAAATATTTATAGGTTGTGGTCTGGACAGTGAGAATTTTAAAAGTGCCCCAGGTGAAAGATCAGGTTTTTCTGTTTGTTTTGTTTTATAATTTTCACTAGAGGATGCTGGGATCTGGAAGCACCGGCCATGCAGCCATGCAGGGTGAGAAGTGAGTGGGGATTCAGTGTCCTGGGAGGGAAGGAGTCATTGCTTCACCCTGGGCTTGTGTTGCCCAGAGGCGGGAGTGGGCTGAGATGGAATGGGACTTCCCTGCTCATTGTGCTTCAGAGTGTGTGGTCCTGGGAGTGGGGGGATATCCTAGGGAACCTCTAATAATTGCCTGGTAGTGGTGGCTTTACCTGTCAGCCCAATCGTTATGGAATCAAATGTCAGCCCATTTCCATCAGCAAGGAGGAAAACTGTTCTCCTAGCTTCTTGGATCTTCCCCTTAACTCTTCTTTCCTTGCCTTGGTAGGGAAGGAAAAATTCTTCCTCTACCCTTCAAGGTCTTCAAGCTGGACTAAGAATTAAATTTATATGAGACAGATTAACAGGAGAAAAAAACCAAAGCTTTATTATGTGCTTTATTATGAAACTGAGACCTAAAGAAATGACTGAGGCAGGCAGATTTTATGCTTTTTAGACAAAGAGACGATACATCGGTGAGGAATTAACAGGATAAAGAAAACAGATGTTAGGAAGGTTTAATTAGTTAAGAAGTCTAAGTGGAATTTGAGCTGAGGTGTAGTAGATTAGAAAAAAAGTAGTAAGATTCCTTTCTACAGCTTTCTCAGCTTTAAAGTTCCTCTCTGGTCATGAGGATGTTTTCTTACTTAGGGTAGGGAGAGTACTTTCATATGGGAGATTTATTTCCTGCTTTCAGGGGGACAGAGGAGGGTCTGGGTGTCCTTGCACTGGCTATTTCTTACGTAACTTTTATTTAAAATAATCAATATGCAAAGGTGGCACATTTTGGGGTGGCCTACCCTTGGCTCCTACACCTTCAAGAGTTGTTGTGATATGATAGTGGCTTTAAATTTCCTCCATGAGAATGGCACCAGCTATCTTCTCCCACGCTCTATTTACACTGCAACAAGCCTTGTTATTTCATACACACTATTTCTTTCCCATGCCTTAAGATGCTAGCTAGAACCACCAGTACAACGTTGTATTGAAATGGTAAAAGAGTCTGACTGTCCTTGAGTTATTTCTGATTTTATAAAAAATGATCTTAATGTGTTATCATGTTTGCTTTTATCTCTGGAGGGGAGGAGGCTGCTCTTTATTAGGTGAAAGAAATTTCCTCTATTCTTGATGTTAGGAAAAAAAATTTTTTAATTATGAATATTACTGATGTTCATCAAAGGTTCTTTTTTATCTGTTGAGATGACATAGTTTTCTCTAAGATTCTTAAGTTGGAGAATCACCTTAAAATTAAAAGATTCTCGGGCGCCTGGGTGGCTCAGTTGGTTAAGCGACTGCCTTCGGCTCAGGTCATGATCCTGGAGTCCCGGGATCGAGTCCCACATCGGGCTCCCTGCTCGGCGGGGAGTCTGCTTCTCCCTCTGACCTTCCTCCCTCTCATACTCTCTGTCTCTCATTCTCTCTCTCTCAAATATAAATAAAATCTTAAAAAAAAAATCTTTCAAAAAAATTAAAAGATTCTCTAATCCTTGCATTTCTAGGTAAAATCTATTTTATTTACTTTATCTTTTTTTTTACATTATCTTTTTTTAATTGAAGTAGAGTTGACATACAATGTTGGTATTAGTTTCAGATATACAACATAGTGATTCAACAAGTCTGTATGTTACTCAGTGCTCACCACAGCAAGTATAGTCATTTTTCTTTAACACATTATTGGATTTGCTTTGCAAGCAGTTTGTTTACCATTTTTGGTAATTTGTATTAATGATTGGGATTGTTCTGCTATGTTTCTTATCCACAATTTATCAGTTTGGACACCAAGGTTATGCTAAACTCATTAAATGATTCTCTGTTTACCTATTCCCTGAAAAGTTTGTACAAGCCTGGAATTATTCATTTCATAAATGGTTGGCAGAGCTTGATGGTAAAGTTATTGGAGGCTGAGGTTTTTATTTTTGGTAGATTTTTAATTAATAACTTAATTCTATACTGGTTGTAGTGTTCACTGGTTTCTATAGTGTATATACTCCTCTTATGGCTAAAGCAATCTATCAACCGTTAACAATTGGCTTACAAAATTCCTTAATATTTAATAATTGGCCCTGGATTCCAGTGTGAGGTGGCTCCAGGATAATTTTTTGAGAGAGAGAGAGAGCGCGAGCAAACATGCATGAGCTAGGGTGGGGAGGGGCAGAGGGAGAGGGAGAGGATCTTAAGCAGGCTCCATACTATGTCTTTTCATTCTTAATATTATCTTGGGGGGCTTTTTTCCTTGATCAATCATGCTAATGGTTCATCTACTTCTGTTTTTGTCATTCCTCTCTACTGTATGTTTTATATTGCATTAATTTCTATTTACTTAATTTCTTCTTCCATTAACTTTCTTTGGCTTTATTCTATTACTTTTTTTTATCTTCTTGAGTTAGATACTCTGTCAGTCAGGGTTCTCGACAGATCCACGCAATAGATGCATACTTAAAGAAAGGATTAACTGAAGATAGTGTTTTTTTTTTTTTTTAAGATTTTATTTATTTGACACACAGAGAGAGAAGGAGAGAGAGCATAAGCAGGGGGAATGGCAGGCAGAGGGAGAGGGAGAAGCAGACTCCCCACGGAGCAGGGAGCCCGATGCGGGGCTTTATCCCAGGACCCTGGGGTCATGACCTGAGCCGAAGACAGAATGCTCAACGACTGAGCCACCCAGGCGCCCCTAACTGAAGATAGTTTAATGAGGAGAGTACTTATGCAGATGTGTCAGGGTTAAGGAAACCAACAAGAGGTGAAGCACCCAGAATTTACAATAGGAAGCCATTATTACTCCTTAGTCTGAGGTTGTGAGGGAAGGTGCAGTACTTTCAGAAGCTCCCCCCCCCCCCACTATGAGACAAGTGGCCTTGGCAGAGGAGCTGCCCCCAAAGAGATATGACCTTAGGCAGAGCAACGTCACCTCTGCCAACTCCATGGGTCAGTAAGGAGGGAATGGAGGATAAGTAACCCTGTTTCTTTTCCTACCCTCTGATGTCTGCCACTGTCATCCATTGGGTAAACCCAACTAGAAGCCAGTTGAAAGTTACCTGGGGTAATATGGTCCTTGGAGGTGAGATTCTTGGCGGCATAGAATAAGAGAAGGGCAACTGATAGAGGGGTGTCAGAAAGCAATCAGCAGAGAGACTTAGATCATTTATTTAGTCCCTCCCCACCCTTGGTAAGTCTGTGTATTTAAGGCTATATATTTCTCTCTAACTACTATTTTAGCTGCATATCATAAATTGTAAAGTGAGATATATTCATTATTGTTCGTTTCTAAATATTTTGTAGATTCTGGTAAGATTTCTTCTTTAATTTGTGGATTATTTAGGTGTATATATTTATTTCCAAACAGAAGGATTTTTGTGGTTTTCGTTTTGGTATTGAATTTTACTGTAATCACGTTGATCTGAGACTGTAGTATGTTTGACACTAATTCTTGGAAATGTTTTGGGACTTGTTTTCTGGCCTAGTACATAATGTTCTCTGTGTGCTTGGAAAGCTTGTGTATTTCAAAGCATCTGGTAGCAGTAGTCTATATATGTCTATTTGTCCCCATTAGATCAAGTGTCTTTATTGTTTATTCAGATCTTTTATGTCCTTAGTGTTGTTTGTCTTCTTAATCTATCAATGACTGAGAGAAGTGTATTAAAATCTGTCATTATGATGGGGGATTTTTTTCCATTTCTCTTTTACTTTCAATTTTTGTTAATATAATTGAAAAATATTTTATTAGACTTTTGAGTCATTTCTTCCTGGAGAATTCAACTCTACAAAATGTGCTGACCTTTTTCATATGCTATTATTATTATTTTTTGTGTAAAAATTGATTTTGCATATGTTGCTTCCTCCCGTGGGTACATTCTTCTCACATCCTTCTTGTCCTTATGGATTCTTGTCAATCCTTTAATTCACAGCTCATCTTATGGAAGCTTTCTTGACACCTCAGAATAGGTCAGGCTCCTGTCTATGTGGATGATTTAGCATCTTTGTTGTCTCTTTTTGGTGATCTTAATAGTTTGTAATTTTACATTTCAAAGTGATTATTTGATTCCATATCTGGGTCTCTCAATAGGCAGTAAGATCTATAATGGCAGGGAAAACGTTTGTGGTTGTTCACCATTGTGTCTCTAGAACCTAAAACAGTCTTGGAAATTAATAACTTCTCAGTAAGTATTTGATGAATAAATAAATAAATGAAATGAAAGCTGCTTGTAAAGGTGGTGTATTAGTTTATTAGAGATGCCATAACAAAGTACCACAAACGGGGTGGCTAAACAACAGAAATCTACTGTCTCACTGTTCTGGAGGTTAGAAGTCCAAAATCAAGGTATTGGTAATGTGGCTTCCTTCTGAGGGCTGTGAGGGAGGGATCTGTTTCAGGCCTCTTTTCTTGGCTTATGGATGGCCCTCTCCCCCTTTTGTCTCTTCCCATTATCTTTGCTATGCAGATCTCTATGCCCCAATTTCCTCTTTTTATAAGGACATCAGTCGTATTGGATTAAGTCCTGCCCTAATAATCTCACTTTAACTTGATTACCTCTGTAAAGACCCTATTTCCAAGTAAGGTCACATTCTGAGGTACTGGATATTAGGATTTCAGCATAATTTTGGAGGGACACAATTCAACCCATAATTAACACATGCTTATAAGCTACTTCCTTTACTGGCCACTGGAGGTTGAAGCTGAGAAGGATGGCAAATGCCTGATGTGTGTGCAATGGAGTGGGGGTATGTTTTAAAGGAACAGAAGCAGGGAAGGCACCCAACCAGCCAGTGGTAGATCCAGAACATAAACGCTTTAACTTATAAGAGGTTTGCTTTTTTCTATATTTGGATGTTTACTTTTGCTTTTGTGGGATAATGTAGCACTTTGAACACATGGGATTTAAAAAAAATGATTTATTAGTCTAGGGGAGTTTTCCCCAATTTCTTAATCGGTGAATTCAAGGTTTTATGGCAAAACATGTTTAGGAAATACTTCAGACATCCATCACCTGCTTGGAGTGTTACAAACGCACAGGGACATTAAAGGCTCTGAGAAATCTTGCGGTAATGTGACCTAATTAATTTTATTGAATTCAGTATTTCTTGAACTTATTTTTACCAAGGAATACTCTCATTTTTATATAATAATTTACCAGTATACTGTATCATTTGATCAGATGGGTTTGGGAAATGCTGGCCTGGGGTTGTTTCTGTGGGTGGGAGAGAGCTGTTAACCCTGGTGACTTCCTTTGTGTCTTTTTTCTCCTTATAATGGAGCATTTACCTCTCTCTCTCTTCCTGTTTCTACTTCATCAGTGCTTAGGTCTGTCACATTTAGGTTTTCTATAAATGGCAAAGGCTCTGGCTGAGGTTAATAGTTTTGGTTGTTGTTAAAAAAGGGAGTAGACAGTTGTATTTATTGGTGACATTTTGTTTACAAGGAGCTTTACAGGAGATTTGTAAAGAAAACTTCCTTCATTCCATTGCTCTTAGAAACTCTACAAGTCAAACATAAGCTCCTTTGTGGGTCTCCAAGTGCCCCAGCGATGATGTAAGCAGTAGTCATGCATCTGTGACAAGCTTTTCTTCATGAAGATCCCAGTTTTAAGAGCATCTACAGTGTAAAGCATCACTCCTTAGTGGGAAGTTGATTTTAAACAACCGATGAGAGGATGAGATCAGGTTGGTGTTAATTCCTTACAGCTAATCACACAGGTTTTTGTGAGAACCAAGAGCAGGCTTTAGAATATAAAGCATCTGCTCCTTCCCACATCCTCCCACTTAAGAGTGAAGAGGACATGTGCTTGGGAAAACCCCCAGTCCTGCAGCTCCGGCCTCTCTGGAGACAGATAGGTCAACATTTAGGTGAGTGCGATTAGGGAGCTAGTGAATCACTGCCTTTTCACATCATTACTCATCACCATCTGTGACAGACCAGCAACCCCTGGACAGGATTGCCTGAGATCATGAATGGGATAATAAGAAGACTGAGGGAGGAACATGAATTCCCCGACCTTCAGCCTGGGGGCTCCGTCAAAGGATGCTGGGAATGCCAGGATCCCAGGAGCCAGCTGAGGTTTAGGGAGGCTCTGGGGTGAATTTGATCCGGGAAACAGAGCTGTGAACGACTTGAATGAGCAACCCTAAAGGGTTCTCTTTGGGAACGTTCTCTACCATCCTTTTGGCTGTTATGTAATCCTAGGGTCCTTCAGCTTACAAATGAAGTAATAAGAGTAGTAACAATTGCTATAGATTGATTGCTTACTGTGCATCAAATACTCTTGCTAAGTGCTTTATAAGCACTGTCTTTGAATCTGTAAAATCACCCTATAATGGGGGTTCTTTTTTTTTTTTCAAATTTTATTTTATTATGTTATGTTAGTCACCATACATCATTAGTTTTTGATGTAGTGTTCCACGATTCATTGTTTTCATGTAACAGCCAGTGCTCCATGCAGTACGTGCCCTCCTTAATACCCATCACGGGGCTAACCCATCCCCCTACCCTCCTCCCTCTAGAACTCTCAGTTTGTTTCTCAGAGTCCATAGTCTCTCATGGTTCGTCTCCCCCTCTGATTCCCCCCCTTCATTTTTCCCTTCCTTGTCCTAACATCCTCCATGCTATTCCTTATGTTCTGCAAATAAGTGAAACTGTATGATAATTGACTTTCTCTGCTTGACTTATTTCGTTTAGCATAATCTCCTCCAGTCCCATCCATGTTGATGTAAAAGCTGGGTATTCATCTTTTCTGATGGCTGAGTAATATTCCATTGTATATATGGACCACATCTTCTTTTTTATAATGGGGGTTCTATAACTGTCTTTATTTTGTAGATGTTGAAGCAGAGGATCAAGAAGGTAAAGCCACCTGCCCAAGGTCAAACACAGCTGAGACTCCCACCCAGATCTGACACCTGAGCTCCTGCTCTGAACCACCTAACTTGATGCAGTGTATGAGGCACTTTGTGAATGGAAATGCACTTTCCCATGTATCTCCCTCCATCTCTGCTATGATTGTGTGAGACGGGGTGAGCAGGTACAAGTACTCCCCTGTTGCAGAAGAGGAAACTGAGGCACAGAGAGGTTGAGTGACTTGCCCAAGTTCCATAGTGATAAGTGATAGGATCCACATAGTCTCCAATTCTGTTTTTTTCCCCAATGCCATGCTGTTTTCCAGCCCTGCTTCTTTAAGCCTGAAGGTATGGTCAGGGCTTGAGTTGAAACCCAAGTAGTTACAGAAAGTACATCATAAAGCTCTTAGGATGGAAAGTTATTGCTATTTTTTAAATTAAATTAAAAATTTTTTTTGAGAGAGAGAGAGCTCGAACGAATGGGGTGGGGAGGGGCAGAGGGAGAGGGAGAGAGAGAATCTTAAGCAGGCTCCACACGAGCCTGAGGCAGGGCTTGATCTCACGACCCTGAGATCATGACCCGAGCTAAAATCAAGAGTTGGCTGCTTGACCAACTGAGCCACCCAGGCTCCCCTATATTTGTTGTTTTTAAACAACATATAAAATTTATAATTTTTTTTAAAGATTTCATTTATTTATTTGAGAGAGAGCGAGAGGGAAAGAGAGCACAGAGGGAGAGGGAGAAGCAGACTTCCACTGAGCAGGGAGTCCTCTGGGGGACTGGATCCCAGGACCCTGGATCCCAGGACTCTGGGTCATGACCTGAGCTGAGACAGACGCTTAACCGACTGAGCCACCCCAGGAGCCCCTAAAACTTATAGTTTTAGTTTGAAATACAACTGTTTCACTGACCTGCTTCCTAATGCTTCTCCTTAAATAACAAGCAAACTTGATGTAATAAAACTTTAACAAAAGTCTAAGTTGCCTATGCAAAATCCATCCTTTTTAACTTTATGGTCACTTGAGGGGCCAGAGATGAATATAAGTGTAGAGGTGAGAGAAGCAAGCAGGGAGGGCAGCATGTGGGGAGGAAGAGAAAGCAAAGAGCTAAGAGCCCGTGAAATGGAGCTAGTCTGAAAGGCCTCGTTTGAAAAATTTTTTGTGGATTAAACTTTAGTGGCTTAAAAGACAAAAATAAAAATCCAGACAGATTGCAAACTGATAAAACTGCTCTTCATACCTTTACCTCTTATTGATACATATAAAAATACTTACAGATGAAATGATACAATGTCCGAGATTTCAAAATAATCTAGTAGGTCGGGAAGTGAATGGAGTAGGTCATCAAGTTGGGCCACTTGATAATTGTTGACATTGGGTGACAGGTACATGGGGATTTATTATAATATTGCCTCTATATATATTTGAAAATTTTCATAGTAAAAAGTTTTTATTTTTTAAAAGAAACTATTTCATTATGGCCAACTGGTGCCATCTATGGGTTATTCATGGAAACTGTCCTTTAAGGGAGGAAAACCATCAAGGCCAAGAGCATGTTGCAGAATAACCAAGAAGTTAAACACCTGGCTACTCAGTTACTGGGAAGGACTAAATACTGGGCAGCTGATGGGCCTTCTACTGCTTTAGGAGTCAGAGGCTTGGGAATAATATGAAATACTGACTTTCTATGTCTTTCCATGTTGAATTCACAGGCCCAGAGGTTAGCACAAGATTGGGTCAGCTGCTAGTAGTCACTAAATGCTAACTAATACAGGTGTGATTCCCTGGACAACAAAACAATGTTTGCAGAAATGGAATGGGTTATGTTGCAAAATTCGTGGGGTCTGGGTCCCACGGTGTGGATGATTCAGCCATACCAGCTGGAATAGTTCAAAAGTTATGATTTCTTCATCTGTAGAAACAAATAGCATACGTGTACCTTTTCTTTTCCTCTTTTTCTGGAGAGACTTCAGCAAATCAACAACTAGTTCAGAGGGTCATGTAAATTCTAGTATAAATAACTTTTGACATTGGAACATAATTTTTCTGAAACGGTCTCTGCACTAATGTTTCTTAATCTTTCTTAGGTTATTTGGAATCTGTAACGGTAGTTTTCTGGAGTTGAGTGGCCCAGGGGTTGGACTTTTGTCACATCCTGCCCTCTCACTGAATTGACACTTTTCTACCCAAATGTAGCCAATTTGCAGGCGAAGCACCATTTTCATCAGAAAAGGGATGGGGAGACAAGTATTTCGGTGTCTATGTCCCCCTGCCTCTCTTCCTTTTCTCGTTTAATCCTCACGAACACCTCTCACGTTGTATTTATCTTAGTTTGCTAGGACTGCCAGAACAAATATTTGGCTTAAACAACAGACATTTATTTCCTTAGAGCTCTGGAGGCTACAAGTCCAAGATCAAGGTGTCTGTAGGGTTCATTTCTTCGGAGGCCTCTCTCCTTGGCTTGCAGATGGCACCCCACCTCTTGCTGTGTCCTCACACAGCCATTTCTCCATGCATGCATATCTTCTTCTTATAGGGATAGCAGCTTTATTGGATTAGGGCCCATTCCAATGATCTCATTTAACCTTAATTATCATTTTCTTTCTTTTTCTTTCTCTTTCTTTCTTTCTTTCAAGATTTTATTTATTTATTTGTCAGAGAGAGAGAGAGAGAGAGAGAGCATGCAAACACAAGCATGGGGAGCAGCAGGGCAGAGGGAGAAGCAGGCTCCCCACTGAGGAAGGAGCCTGACGCGGGACTCGATCGGGGGGCCATGGGATCATGACCTGAGCTGAAGGCAGATGCTTAACTGACTGAGCCACCCAGATGTCCCTGGAGTTGGGATTTCAACACATGAAAGTGGTAATTTATATTTTAGGGGAACACCAAATGGGTAGTTTTTATCCATTTGCTGTCTTCTTGGTATAGGATTTTTTTTCATACCTGTCAATAATATTAATAATGAAACTTTCTGTTCAAGATGGCTGACCAAGAAGGCCTCTTTACCTGTTCTCCCTTCCTAAATCCCATTAGATTGAATGAAGAAATAAAAAAAAATTGAGCGTAAAAATACCTTATATTTTTACTTTCACACATATTCACTTAATTTTTACAACAAATTTGGGAGGTAAAGTAGTAATACCAGCATTTTCCATAAGGAAGCTAAATCACAGGGATGCCTGGGTGGCTCCGTCAGTTGAGCTTCTGCCTTTGGCTCAGGTCATGATCCCAGGGTCCCGGGATGGCACCCGACATCGGGCTCCTCACTCAGTGGGGAGCCTGCTTCTCTCTCTGCCTGCTTCTCCCCCTGCTTGTGTGTGCTCTCTCTCTCTCTGACAAATAAATAAATAAAATATATTTTTTAAGATGTTATTTATTTATTTGAGAGAGAGAATGAGAGAGAGCATGAGAGGGGGGAGGGTTAGAGGGAGAAGCAGACTCCCTGCTGAGCAGGGATCCCAATGTGGGGCTCGATCCTGAGACTCCAGGATCATGACCTGAGCCGAAGGCAGTCGCTTAACCAACTGAGCCACCCGGGCACCCTAAATAAATAAAATCTTTAAAAAAAAAAAAAAAGGAAGCTAAGTCACCTTGCTTGCCCAAGGCAAAACAACATACCAGTTGGGGAGCTGACACCTCAAGTGGAATCCAGAAGTGCCTCATTGGGGGCTCTGGTCTGTCTAGGTTATTTGGTTTAGCAAGTCTAACCATCTGATCAGGCAGCACTGACTTCTAATTACTTAAGAATTGCTTATATGGAGAAACCACTTTACATCTAATTTAAAATCCAAAGGTCTGTTTCTATTTGCATTAGGTCTCAATTTACAGTGTAGGATGCATCTGACTTCACCATCCATCCCTCCAGATGATCAGCATTTTCTGTGGCACTTGGATGAAGCTGAGGCTCATGAAGCTGCCTATTTTAGGCAGCTCTGTATTCCATTTAGTTTTATAATAGTATCTATGTTTTCACTTGGGGCCTGAAATAATCCAATTTGATATATAGTTAAAAAAAACCTTTCATCATATTGGTGTTTAGTTGAAAGCAATGCCAACTGTCCAGTTTCTAAAAGATAAGCAGAAACAGGTGAAGCAGGTGTCTATGGAGACTTTGCCTTTGTCCCTGAGTCCAAAAATGTGTGTAAACCATGGTTTCAGATCATTCTAAATAAAAATGAAAGATTCAAGAGCAGTTATATAAAGAAGAAATGCATCCAACCCATGCCTTACTGATGTCATTAAGTAAGTGTTTAATGACCAAAAGCTATTCAGGAGAAAAATGAGCATGAATCCCTATACTGTCCTCAGAAAACCACTTATAACTAAACATAGCAGATATAAGAGTGGATTTTACACATCAAACTAAACCAAGTCAAACAAACAGAAAACCAGTACCTAAATCTAAGAATTTAAGAGCTGCAAGATGTACCCAATAACTGAAGGACTTGAAAATAGGCTAACATTTAAAAATACTGATTTTTCTTATTTGTTGTATGCTTTTTGTGGAAAGCTTCTTATTTGCTTAAATTCATTATATATTTGGAGAAATAAAACTCTGATTTTACTATATGAACATAATTGCTGCTATTTTTTTTAAAAGATCTTATTTATTTATTTGAGAGAGAGAGAGAATGGGGAGAAGGAGAGGTAGAGAGAGAATCTCAAGCAGACTCTGCACTGAGCACAGAGCCCAGCAGGGTTTGATCTCACGACCCTGAGATTATGACCCGAGCCTAAAGCAAGAGTCAGACGCTCAACCGACTGAGCCACCTAGGCACCCCGAATCACTGCTACTTTTTAATTGTATCCTCTGCCATTCTCTTTAGTTCTTTGTTTCTGAACGTGTATAAGCATACGCATATTTACACACAGGTACCACGCGCACCATATGTACACACACACACACACACACGTAGCTGGTGGCTACCATACACATACACACACATACATACCAGTGTATATTCAGGATTATATTATATGCTGTTTTATAAGCTCTTTTTTCCCTTTAACACATAATGAGTTTATTTCCATGACAATGAGTGGATGTATATACTAAAAAGTGCTTTATTCCCAAGGCCAATTCACAAGTAGCCTGGCCCTCACCTCAAGGTTCATTCATATTGGCAGGACCTCTTTCTTTCTCATGGATGAATAATATTCTGTTGTGTATGTATACCACATCTTTATCCACTCATTTTGGCTGTTGTGAATAATGCTACAGTGTACACAAGAATGCAGATATCTCTATAAGATAGTGATTTCCTCGCCTTAGGATTACCCCAAAATGGGATCATATGGTAATGCTATTTTTCATTTTTTGAGGGATCTCCATATGGTTTTCCATAGTGGCTGCACCAATGTACACCAGCAGTGTACAGTGGTTTCGTTTTCTCCACATTGTTTGTCACCAACACTTGTTATCTCTTGTCTTTTTGATTGTTGCTCTTCTAACAGGTATGGGGTGATACTTCCTTGTGGTTTTGATTTGCATTTCCCTGATGATGAATGATGTTGAGCATCTCTTCAGGTACTTATTATTCATCTGTATGTCTTCTTTGGGAAAATGTTTATTCATTTCCTCTGTTCATTTTAAAATCAGATTACTTATTTTTTATTATTGAGTTGTATGAGTTTTAAAAATATATCTTGGATATTAGCCCCTTATATGATATATGGTTTGCAAATATTTTCTCTCATTCCACACATTGCCTTTTCATTTTGTTGATGGTTTCTTCTGCTGTGTAGAAGCTTTTTAGCTTGATGTAGTCCTGCTTGTTGATTTTTGCTTTGTTGCTAGTGCTTTTGATATCATACCCAAAAAATCATTGCCACAACCAGTGTCAAGGAACTTTTTCCCTATGTACAACTTATATTTTAGTACTCATTGTGATACCTTCCTTGCCATTGTTTTTTTTTTTATTATTATGTTATGTTAATCACCATACATTACATCATTAGTTTTTGATGTAGTGTTCCATGACTCATTGTTTGCATATAACACCCAGTGCTCCATGCAGAACGTGCCCTTTTTAATACCATCACCAGGCTAACCCATCCCCTCACCCCCCTCTTGCCATTGTTTTTTAAAGATTTTATTTATTTATTTGAGAGAGAGAGAGAGGGAGAGAGAGAGAGGGAGAGAGAGAGAGAGCACGCACGAGCACAAGCAGGGGGAGTGGCAAAGGGAGAAGCAGGCTCCCCACTGAGCAGGGAGCCCGGCGTGGGGATCCATCCCAGGACTCTGGGATCATGACCTGAGCTGAAGGCAGATGCTTAACCGACCAGGCGCCCCCTTCCTTGCCACTTTTGACTCATTTTCAGCACAATCACTTCCAAACCTTTTGTTATCCATCACGTATCAAAAATACTCACTGGAATCTGATGTGAGGGCAAGAAGAAATGCGATGACAGAAGATAGTACTGTAACGGGACCAATGGTGGGGGCAGTTCCCTCTGGGTGCTGGCCATAAGTGGGGGCATTGTCTGTAAAGCATTTAAAAATAGTAATAAAACTAAAAGTTGGTCTGCTTTTTATTATCACCATGCACCAGCAATTCTAAACAATGTCAGTGATACAATACTTGGTCTGTGCTTCAGCTGACCGCTCCCACCCACTTCGCACTTGGAACACCACTGCTCAGCAAACACCAGAGTGCCAGGCTTTTTCTACAGTGAAGGAAGCAGTTTGATGCATTTGTGCCTCTGGATGAGAGCATTAAAATAGCATATAGCAGACCTGCGCTGTCCAATAAGGTAGCCACAGCCACGTGGGACTATTTACATTTAAATCAATGAAAAAGAATATTAAATATTAATTTCCTCAGTCTGACTCACCAGCCACATTTCAAGAGTTCATCAGCAGCTCCTTGTAGCTGGTGGCTACTTTATTGAACAGCACAGACATAGAGTAGTTCCATCATTAGAAGAAGTTCTATTAGGGGCACCTGGGTGGCTCAGTCAGTTAAACATCTGCCTTCGGCTCAGGTCATGATCCCAGGGTCCTGGGATCGAGTCCTGCATTGGGCTCCCTGCTCAGTGGGGAGCCTGCTTCTCCCTCTCCCACTCCCCCTCAAGCCACAGCCCAGATAAGAGGGCTTGTGCTCTCTCTCTCTGTCAAGTAAATAAAAAAATCTTTAAAAAAAAAGAAAAAGTTCTATGGGCCCAGCACGCTTCCGCTGCGCAACTCTGCTAAGAAAAAGTTCTATTAGACAGTGTTGCTCTACACTATAGCAACTGTCTGACCTTATGAAAATATCTATTAATTGCACACTATTTATATATAACATTATTATGTATAATGCTATTTATTATATTTAATACTGCTTATTATATATTATATATTATGCTATTATTAAATTAAATATATTATTAATAAACAGTATTACATGTATTATATGTTAATATTTCTGAAATGAACAGTGGCATAGCAAATCACCATTTTATGGAACAGCATTAAGTGAGGTATGTCTCTACCCATAAAAGTTTAAGAATAGTTCTGTTCCATGTAAATATTGCTGAATGCCTACTATGCCAGAACTCTATTAAGTACTGGAGATAGCAAAGTAAGTAATCAGATTCCTGCCTAGGATATCATTGTCTAGTACGGGAAGCATACAGGTAAACAAATATTATATTGCTGCATGATATCTGTAATAATTGAAGTGTGCCTAAAGTATGGAGTCAGCACAAAGGAAGGTCTAATAAACTATCCCTACCTTGAAGGTGGGAGGAAGTTGGTATTTGAAGTAAATGAGGGAAAGGGCAATGTGTTAATTGGAGAAATGAAGATCTAGGATGATTTATTCACAAGGATCAATTCAGCTCATGCTGTTGTAAAAAGGAATAAACAAAATGTTTTCTGGTCTTCAGGAAAAATGGTGACCTGCGTCCCTAAGTACTTCAAATATTGCTATTGCTAAATTGGAAGATGAGTTTGGTTGGTGGGATAAGAATGGCAACGGAGTTAATGTCACAGATTCTGTGTACTTTTGGGGAAGCCAATGTTTAGAGAAGATGTATGTTTGGTAAGAAGAAAATGGTAACATGATTATTGATTCACGACATGAAAGAGTGAAGAGGTGTTGAATGAATTGGGGATAATGGCATGCTAAGGTAGGGAAGTAGAGAAGGAGCATATTATAAACGGCAAAGCATCTTAGGAAAAACCAACGGGACCGGGCAGTCTTTGATCCAGTGTTGAATTCTATCTAGAATAAAGCTAGAGCTTTTTGCCATAATTATGGCAGCATAATTACACAGCAGAGGAACTGGAGCCCCAGAGGGGGTGTAGCTTTGTCAAACTTCTAACTGCTTTCTAAGTACACTGGTGCTTATAAAACACTTGTGGGATAAATATAAACTGTACTTATTGTGGTGGATCTCAGAATTTAGTGAGTATGGGAGTCTGCTAAGGAGCTTGTTAGAAATAAAGAACCCCTCCCCACCTCACCCCAGTGAGTTTGGGAGGAGGCCAAGAATTTTTATTTTTTTATTTTATTTTTTTGAAGATTTTATTTATTTGTTTGACAGAGAGAGCACAAGCGGGGTTGGGGGGGCAGAGGCAGAGGGAGAAGCAGGCTCCCCGCTGAGCACGGAGCCTGATGCAGGGCTCTATCCCCGACTGAGCCACCCAGGCGTCCCAAGAATTTTTATTTTTAACATGTATTTCTGATGAAGGTGGTCCTATTGACTGCAGTTTAAGAAATACTAGTTTATCAGAAAAATCAAATGGTCAGGCTACTGGAAGATTTCTGATCATGTCCCTTTCAAAAGAGTAAAAGGAATATGCAAAGGGATTATTAGTTTTGATTTCCAACATCCTGAGAAATTTGCATCTAAAGCAAATCGCAAATGGATTCCAGAAATTAGTTATTACATGTGGAAATGGGCTGACCTCACTAAGAATACTAAGAGGGAAATAATCACTTGCATTTTAAGATTTATTTAATTTACAGCATACATTCACTAGCAATAATTTGCTTAGTTCTATAATTGGGCACAAGGGTAGGGCTCATCTAGCCAACAGCTCTAGGCAAAATGCTAAGTAGAGACTGAGTGGAAATCAAAGTCTTTGTAGGCAGTATGCTGCCTCTCCATTGGTTCTCAAAGATTCTTTCCAAGTTCCCCTGAGCAGTGTTTCCCATTTGAGATAAGGAGGCAGCTCATGTCCTGCTAGTTTACCATTATTGATTTCCCCTAACCTTCCTTTCTGGCCAAATGAAGGGCTCTCCATCAGGGGATCTGCAAGGGAGAGCGGCTCTTCTAGACGAGTGTGGTTTAATGTTCTGCATCCTTGGGGATAAAAGAGAGCCGAGAGGGGTACCTGGGCTTCTTGGAACGGAACAGAGACAAAGGTGAGGAGAATGTAATGAGGTGTTTTGAATCTCTGTGGCTTCTTTATGTTTGATCTTGTACATCCCTTATAACTCCATTTACTTTAGTTATTAAGTTCTTAAATGAATAGTGTTTATTCCTTATTGGGTGGATGACAAATTCAAGTGTGACCTGGATAATCAGGAAGTCTTGGAGAGGGTTCTAAGAGGACAAAATTCCGAAAGAGGAATTGAGAACAGGTTGGCCTCCCAACAGCCTGCTGGAAGAATGTGGATGGGCTGATGGAGATAAAGGTATAACCTCAGGAGAGGTTAGAAAATGGAAATACTTTTTATGAGTGCTAAAAATCTCACTAAGTCTCACTGTTACTACCTTTAGGTAGAGTTCCATCTTCCTCATTTGCCTGGAACTGATATGTGTGAGGCTCTTTTCTCTGGACAGGAAGTAACTATGTAGTCAGCCCAGGAAACTGAACTCATGCTCCTAAGTGGGTCTCCTCACCACCATGCTCAAGAAAAGAGTATGAAAGGTTTTCTATATCCGGGAGTGGACTTTTTGGGTGATGACAGACTGGAGGACTTGGGGGATGATAGATTAGGGAAGGTAACCCTCCTGTGACCCAGGCTAGGGTTGGTTGGAGCCTAAGGACGGACTAGGACAGCCTGGAACTACAGTGCTGATTAGAAGGAAGCGTAGTGGATGATGGAGTGGGGAGGAGCAGAAATGACAAGGGAGTGGGAAGACTCTGGCTTGGGATACCTGTTCTCAAAAGGTCACCTTTCTCCTCCAACTTCCAGAGCTCCAAATAAACCATCTGACTCGTGATATGAAAACCCACGTCACACAACTTACGATCCACAGCAACAACTGAGACCACTGGCCCCACACGACCACCCCATTCTTGGGGTTTCCAGTTTAAGGAGACAATAACTATAGAACAGAACAAAAAGTCTCAATGGTTGCTGTTTATACCCCCACAGAAACTCTCGCATTATCTAAGGCATTGGTTCTCAAAGTGTGGGCCATGGACCAAACAGTATTAGCAACATCTGGGAAATGGTTAGAAATGCAAATTCTCGAGTCCTCACCTCTGATCACTGACTCAGACACTCAGGATCTCATCTCTGAGCCTTAAAGTACTCAATACTTAGCCAATCTGAAAAACACATCCCCCCCCCCTCAACTTCTTCGCTTTAATTGGGTTACTGTTTTAGAGTTTTGGGGAATTTTAAGAATTTGGGAGTCATGTTTCACTCCCTCTCACTAGGAGCACACAAAGGAATAGCCAATAAATTAAACAAACTCAATGCTTTTCTTTCCTCACCAACTGCCAGAGCTCTTAGTACATGAAATAAAAATAGAAGACTATTCTATTAGCAAAAAAAATCCATAGCAAATTGGAAAGCTGTAGATATGACATTAAGATCAAGGTCTTGCAAAATGTATATTCTTATGAGAGGTACAGATACCTTTATAAAATTCGTGAAAAGGGAGGAAGAAAACAGGGTGGAGAAGTGTAGGCTCCAGAGAGTCAGCACCATCTGCTGCTCAGCCTGTGTACATTTCTGGCAGGTGCCTTTATTTCTCACCCTTAATAATGGTGGTTCTCACCTTGAACACAGTGGCTCTTCCAACAGCCCTGTCTCTGATTTCCTGGTGCGCCATCATTTTCTGCTGTCCCACTCACTTGCCGTATATTCTCCCTCTCCCTCCATTTCCCACTTCTTTCTTTTGGTAGGATTACCGGTACACTCCTGTCTGTTCCAGACCAAGGTAGAATACACCTTGGCCCTTCCTACCCCTAATGACTATCTGATGACATATCTCCCCCTCATTACCTTAATGATGGTCCTGATGGGAGAAAGCCATGTTCACCTACCACCTATGTACTTTCCTTTAGCTGAAGACTCAATTCTACTAATGCCTTTCAGGTAGGGTTGCTAGATTACCAAATAAAAATATAGGAAGTCCAGTTAAATTTGAATTTCAGATAAACAATGAATAGTTATTTTAGTATAAGTATGTCCCATGCAATATTTGCAACACACTTGTACTAAAAAATCTAATTGTTGTTTATGTGAAATTCAAATTTATCTAGATGTCTTGAGTTTTATCTGGTAAGCTTACTTTCAGGGAACAGGGATTCCCACTTTGGTTGCCTAATCCAGGAGAGGTACTTTCTTTTAGAAAAGAACATATTTAGTCATAAAAATAAGGACAGGCTATTTGTACACAGCTGTCCTGTGTAATAAGATAGCCGCTAGCCACATATTGATTGCTGTTGAGGACCTGAAATGGGGATAGTTTGAACAGTGTATACCCAATTTTGAAGGCTAAGTATGAAAAAGGAATATAACATTTTTATATTTTATATTCTCAATAATTTTTTACATATCGATTACTTTTGAAATGATAATAATTTAAAATATTAGGTTAAAATGTATTTTGAAAATTAATTTCACCTGTTTATTTTTACTTTTAAATGTAGCTACTAGAAAATTAAAAATTATGTATGTACCAATTTACATTTCCAGCCATGGTGCATAAGGGTCTGCTTTTCTCCATGTCCTCACCAACACTTGGAGGGAACGTAAAATTGTACAACCACTGTAGAAAGCGGTATGGAGTTTCCTCAAAAAAATTAAAGATAGAAATACTATATGATCCAGCATTTTCACTACTGGGTATTTATCCAAAGAAAATGAAAACTCTAATTTGAAAAGATATATACACATCTATATTTATTGCAGCATTGTTTATAATAGCCAAGACATGGAAGCAACCCAAGTGTCCATCCATAGATGAATGGATAAAGAAGATGTGGAATGTATAGACACTGGAAATATTACTCAGCCATAAAAAGAATAAAATTTTGCCATTTGCAACAACATGGATGAAACTAGAGAGTATTATGCTAATTGAAATTTGTCAAAGACAAATATAATTTCATTTATATGTGAAATCTAAAAAATAAAATATATAAGCAAACAAAAAAAGCAGAAACAGACTTATAAATATAGAGAACAGAGTGGTGGTTGCCAGAGGGGAGAGGGTTGGGGAGATGGGTGAAATAGGTGAAGGGGATTAAGAGGTACAAACTTTCAGTTCCAAAACCAATAAGTCATGGAGATGAAAAGTACACTATAGAATGTAGTCAATAACGTTGAAATAATGTTGTATGGTGATAGATGGTAACTACACTTACTGTGGTGAGCACTAAGTAATGTATGGAATTGCTGAGTCACTATGTTGTACACCTGAAACTAACATAACATTATATGTCAACTATACTTCAATAATAAAAAAGTAATATGTGTAGCTCACATCTGAGGTCTCCATTACATGTCCAATGGACAGTGCTGGCCTGGAGCGGAAGCCAAGTTAGGGAGACCTACCGGCCATCGGGCATGAGGCAGATGCCCCCAGGCCTAGGAGTTAGGGTCCTCTCATTACAAGCATATTGCGGCTGACACGGTTGGGGGTGTACCCAATCCTTGAACGTAGTATGTATTCACAAAGTTTTCATTGTTTTTATTTTCTAGTCTGATGATTTTTGGTGATTGGTGATTTTTGAATGATTGCAGAAAAATAGAGTCAGGGCTGATGTTTGCTATTCTGCACATTTGGCAGTTGAATTATGACATTAGATTGAGATGTGGTGGGAGGGGGTACTGAAGGAGGAGGCAAGCTGGGAAAGATCCTGGCTCCTGGAAGCGGCGCCGAGTTGTTCTTTTTCACTTCTTTTTCTTTCTTTGGTTTTATGATTGCAAACTGGTGGTGGCAGGACAGCTCTGACTATATTTGTTAGAAGCAGATGTCCATGTTAATTTAGGATTTTAGAGACTGAAAACCATAGAGAGTGGCACTATGAAATATGGAAGAGGCAAATGAAAATTTTGTCAGCCAAATCTCTGCAAGTCTCCTGACTTCTGAAAACTGTTTACAGAACTGGTTTCTGAAATTGGGACATCTTTTTATAACTGAAATGTTTTAGGATTTCGAGGTTTAGATCTAGGACTTAAATTCTCCTTGATCTGCCACTCCCTTTCTCCCCCCACTTACCAACCTTCTTCTGAAGTTCCTGGAAAGTAAAGAAACACTAGTGAAAGCAAAGTAAAGAAAACTTGAGACCTTATAGGGACCAAGGGCTTGCTTGGTCTATGGTAAAAAAACCTGATCTCTACCAAGTTCCATTTAAAATCTGTATGCCAACCATGTCAAACTGAAGAATCCGTTCTTGGCTGCAGGATCTGCCATCTGTCAATTTCCATTTTTTGTTCCTAATCTTCACCACCCACTGCCTGGGTTGCTGCATTGCCCTCCACAGATGCCTTGTCACCTGGTTCTAGGATATGGCATCCAAGATCTCAGGCCAGTAAAGAAGAGTTGCTGCTACATCCCTTATCTGCTGCCAATCTAGTGAATCTGGTGGTTATTTCACTGAATCCTGTGGCCCTCTCCCCTGTGGCAGGCCTTCTTGTTGGCATTACTGTCATTATTTGGGGGACTCCTGTAGTCCATGTGTAACACATGGCTTTTCACTAAGAGGAAAGCTGATGACATTGGCTGGCAGAATGAGGCAGGGAACAAAGACACTGGGGCTGTGTGCCAGATGCCATTTTGGGAGAAGGAGAACGTCTCACTTCCTTGAAGCCTCAGGATCTCAGACCCAAAGGAAACCGTGACTGGGTGTGTAGGAGGAGGGGTAGGTGCTGAGCAGGAGATTTGACTGTGTGGGAAAGTGCCACTGGCTGCATTCTCTCCCTGACTGGGCATCTCCCTGACTGGGCATCTCCTTCACTGGGCAGCCTGGCTTGCCTAGACAGGGGTCTGAGGATTGGTACCTGGCTTGGAGCTCTGCCAAGTGAAGCTGGAGATTTGCCAGAAACTTATCAATCACTGGTCATTGGTCCTTGTCCTAGACCAACGGGAAACTGGAGATGTAAGGCAATGTTCTAGATGGAGATAAGAACAAACAAAACATTCAGACACGTCGGGCTTCGCTCGCCAGACCATATCGCCAAATTCAACTATTTGACTTCGATTTCATTTTCCTTATTTACTGCCTAGTCATAATCATGTTGCTCACCATTATGTTTGTACTATCTTGGGTTTCATCCATAAGGCAGTGACCCTGCAAATCAGAGCAGGTGAGGGAAGGACGGGGTCTGGATCTGAGCCTCATATACCCCGGTGATGGTGGCCGGGGCTAGTCCGTGAGGTAGAAAAGGAACAGGACCCAAGGGCTTTGCAGTCTCCAGTCTTGGTTGAGGCATAGAGTGGTAGAATGGCCCAACAGCTGTAGCAATGACAGGGAATAATATAGGCAGGTAGTTCCACTTACGTATTGCTACGCGATAAACCATCCCGAAGTTAATGTGCAATACAACAGTCGTTTATTACACTTATGAATTCTGTGTGTCGGGAATTTAGAAAGGGCACGATGGAGATGGTTTGTCTCCACCTTGCATCATCTGGGGCCTTGGCTGGGAAGACCTGAAGTCAGGATGACTTGCCAGCTAGGACTAGAATGATCTAAAGACTTGTTCACTCACATGTCTTGCTGTTGGAATTTAGCTGGGGCTGTTGGCCTGAATACCTGCACATGATCTTTCCAGATGGCAGCTTGGGCTTCTTCCCAGCATGGTAGCTGGGATCCAAGAGCAAGAATCCCAAGAAAAACAGGCAGAAGCTGCATGTCCCTTTCTGACCTAGTCTCAGAAGTCCTACAACATTGCTTCTGCCATCCTTTGTGGGTTGTAGAAGTCCTGAGCGCCTGGTCAGAATCAAAGGGAGGGGACTACTTTTTAAGGGGAGAAGTGATGAAGAATTTCAGAGTCATGTTTTGAAGCACAATCTATCCCCTGACCACAAATGTTTACATTCTTCCCGCATGCAAAATACATTCACTCCTCCCAAGTCCCTACAAAAGTCTCACCCCATTATGAAATCAAGCTCAGCCTCAAGGTGCAAGTGCAAATGAGGCCCCCTTGGGTGTGGCTCCTCAAATCCTTCTACCTGTGTACCATCCTTCTCAGTCTGAAGACCTGTGAACTGAAGAGATTGATCATGTGTCCCACTATGATGGGACAGGCCCAGGATAACCACAATAGACACTCCCATTCAAAAAAGAGGGGTAACAGGAGGCACACAACAGCCCCTGGTCTGTAGCAATTCTAGAATCTAGCAAGGCACATGTGACTAATTCCCTGTTAGGGTTCAGGGCTACTGTCATGATTGTCTATGCGTCTTGACTCTGCCTTCTGGGCTCTTAGTTTTGCCCTCTGAGTTACCTTTCCTTGGTTATAAGAAATGGACTCATAGGCAATGCCAGGAGGTTTGGGAAAGGAGGCAGCCAAGTACTTGGGCCACCTGTCTATAGCGGGCAGAGCTCTGGCCCCTGGGTTTGGTTCTGGAGCAGGGACCTGACCATCAGTGGGCAGAGACTGGTGATAAAGTGAGATCTATAGCTCTCCATCCTTGGGGTGGAGACGACTAGACAGAAGTTAGTGTCTGATGTCCCTTACACAAAGTGGGGACCTGTGTCTAAGTATGCATTAGTGCAGGGAGCTTGGAGGACCCAGGTAGATGAGGCAGTTTTCCTAAAAGACAACGACTAAAGCTCTTTCAATCCATGTGAAGTGGGTCAAGTCAGAAAAAACTTTATGCTTGTTTTTTTTCCCCCCCAAGCCGAATTCACTTCCCAGAAGTCAATCAAGGCCCTTTGAGAACTGTATTCTTCTCAGCAATCTTAAATAATGCATTAACTTGCTCTTCCCAGGGGACTTAATCAAGGAGTTTTAACCTATAGTAGTTTTCCTTCAGAGCTACTGGAATATTTTAATTATTTCCTTACAGTTCATATTTCATACACGTCCAAATAGGGTTGAGGCAGTATACATTTGAAAAACAAGATTATCAAAATAAAGTAAAAACCATGTGAATAAGTATGCTAAAAACCATGTGAATAAATATGCTAAAAACTAGAATTAATTTAGTTACAGTGATTGAATATTAAATTTACTTTGAGTTTCATTCTGAAATATGCTTTTATATAGCTGTGTCCATGGTCTGACATATCTTTGAAAATGTACAAAAGTCTAAATATTTGTTTCTGGGAATATTTACTTCCAGCTCCTTTAAAGATGAAGCTCATCTTAGTGTATATGGAGTGTTATTTAGAAGATGTATTTTGAATGGAATGTTTGAAGTTGGAGGGGTCTTGAGAGATCAATTCCAGGACTTTCTCTCTGCAGATAAAGGTTAGAGGATCTAAAGAGATTCAGGGGCTTGCCCAAAGGTCTGATTGAACAGAGCTGGAGTTGATGGCTAGCTAGTGTCCTCCTCCATACCATAAAGGAGAGATTCTTAGATCTGAAGTTTTCAGTGACTGCTATATAACGCTTAATGAGAAAGGAAAAAAAACCCTGTATATTTGCAGCAAGAAATTATGATTTGATATACACAGGGCTGATTTCAGATATAAAGTGACTCTAAACTGACATGAACAGGTAAGGGTAAGGGTACGACTAGGAAGAGAGATCTCAAGGGAGGCCAGAAGTTATTCTGGGTGCTGCTCACAGTGAGTCCAGAGAAAATGACAGAGTGAAGTCTCCATGCTACTTTCTCTTTGGCCAACCAGTGGGAGAATGCCAGTATAAAGAATGATTTGGTCAGACCAAAGAATTTCAGCTTCTGTGCGTCGTTTGCTGACTTATTTCCTCCAGTAATTAGGATTGAATCAGAACCATATACGTGATATAAAGGTTTTAGTATAGAGGTGAGACCTTACTCAGTTGTGGGAGCTGCTTGAACAATATACATAAGTCTGGTGCCCTGGGTCTGGTGCTGGGCCTGAGGTCAATGAGGCCAGCAGTCATGACGAGAGGGAAGACGGACATGAAGTGGGGGAGAGAAATGACAAACTGGAACCCCCATCAGTCTCTCAACGTCTCCAAACTTCCAACTTCAATGATGTGGGTGAACTTCTGGCACGTTTCACCCCAGAGCTGCTCTTATGAGGATTCAGAGAAGTTAAGGAGGAGGTTCAGCAGGAAGTGGATAGAATTGTGGGCCTGGGACTGCCCAAAGCCAACAATGTCGGCCCAGAGATCAGTGCATATGAGTGAACCACAACAGCAACTGTCCTAGCTCCCTCTATCTCAGTGTAAACACTTCCCTCCACCTTCATATCTCCTGCACACTCTCTTGTGGGTGCAACCCTAGCCCAGAACCATGCAGAGAATGGAATTCTGGGAGATGTAGTTTCAGCTTAGCTCAGTTGCTTTCATTCAAGCCACCACATCTATGAATTAAATTATTCTCTTTATCCCCCCAATAACCATGTATTCAGTGTGCTATCCAAACACAACTGGCAGGTTGGCTATTTTTATTTTATTAAAAATGTTTTTATTGACACACGACGTTACATTAGTTTTAGGTGTATAACATAGTGACTCGACAACTCTATATGTTATGCTGAGCCCACCACAAGTGTAGCTGCCATCTGTCACCATACGGTCCTATTACTATATTATTGACTGTATTCCTTATGCTGTGGCTTTGATCCCCATGACTTATTCATTCCAATAACTGGAAGCCCGTCTTTCCCCTTCACCCATTTTGCCCATCCTTTTACACTGATCCCTCTGGCCTCTTATTAATGAGTCTGTTCCTGCTTTTTTTGTGTGCTCATTTGTTTTGTTTTTTAGATTCCACATATAAGTGAAATCATAATTGTCTTTTTCTGTCTGACTTATTTCACTTAACATAATACTCTCTAGGTTCATCCATGTTGTCACAAATGACAGGATCTAATTCTTTTTATGGCTGAGTAATATTTCATTACATATACATATATATCACTTCTTCTTTATCCATTCCTCTATTGATGGACACTTGGGCTGCTTCCATATCTTGGCTATTGTAAATAAAGCTGCAATAAACATAGGTGTGCATATATCTTTTCGAATTAGTGTTTTTGTTTTCTTTGTGTAAATACCCAGTAGTGGAATTATTATTTTTAATATTTAAAGATTTATATATTTATTTTAGAGAGAGAGAGCGTGAGCAAGTGGGTGGAGGGGCAGAGGGAGAGAATCTTCAAGCCGACTCCCTGCTGGGAACAGAGTCCCACTCCAGGCTGCATCCTTCCACCCATGAGATCATGACCTGAGCCAAAACCAAGAGTCGAACACTTCACTAAGCCACCCAGGTACCCCCAGTAGTGGAATTACTGATAGTATGGCATTTCTATTTTTAATTTTTTGAGGAACCTCCATACTGTTTTCCACAGTGGCTGCACCAGTTTGCATTCCCACCAACAGTTCACGAGGGTTCCTTTTTCTCCACATTCTCAACAACATTTGTTATTTCTTGTCTTTTTGATTCTAGCCATTCTGGCAGGTGTGAGGTGATATTTCCTTGTAGTTTTGATTTGCATTTCCCTGCTGATGAGTGATGTTGAGCATCTTTTCATGTATCTGTTGGCCATCTGGATGTCTTCTTTGGAGAAATGTCTGTTCAGGTCCTCCACCCATTTTTAAATCAGATTATTTGGTGGTTTTTTTGGGGGGGGGGTGTTGACTTGTATAAATTCTTTATATATTTGAGATAGTAACCCCTTATTGGATATATCATTTACAAATTTCTTTTCTCATTCAGTAGATTGCCATTTTGTATTTTTTATTTTTATGGTTTGCTTTGCTGTGCAAAACTATTTTGGTGTAGTCCCAATAGTTTACTTTTGCCTTTGTTTCCCTTGCCTGAGGAGACATATCTAGAAAAATATTGCTAAGGCTGATGTCAAAGAGATCACTGCCAGGTTGGCTACTTTTGGAAAATTTTTAGGAAAACTTAGAGAGGGGCAATATATGCCAGCAAGACAATATTTCATGAAACAAATTAGCAAAGGCATTCATAGAAGGACACAGGACTATGGTTGTCACATAGTAACTTGTAAGGAACAAACTTGCCCATAAATGAGGCACATCTGTACCTGAAATTTAAACTTCTGCACTGAAACACTGCAATGCGAGTAGCTTGAATGGACCTTGTAAAAGGGCCACTGTTTCATTTAGAGAATAAATTGAACCCTGGGAGATTGAATCTAGATTGCTTTGTGAGAGAGAAAGAAAGAAGGGAGGAGAGAAGGGGAGAAGGAGACCGTGATTTTGAGAATGAGTTTTAAGGTAAAAAACAGCCCTTGCTGTGACCTCAGGGCTATAGCAGAGCTCATGGTTTTCCCTTGAAGGCTCTGGAGATGTCAACTGCAAAGCAATTACTAAAAATATCATTTGGCCAATCTTCCCCATGACAACTATGTGGGTGCCCTTTGACTGGGCCATCTCCCTGCAACCCCACAATTTTAGTAAAACTAACATGTACCAGCCCCCAACTTTCTTTCACCTGGCTGAAGGCTTAACACAAATTGAATGACTTCCCTAGACAGGGTATGGATAGAGTAGACAACCTGAGCACAGGACAGGTGGATTTGTGGGTTTGACTATGGGGCTAAATCCAGAGGCTGCTTTTCCAAGAACAGAAGAATAGGCTATAATATTAGCTTCATTTTGCTTTTTGGTTAAGTGGGTAATGAAAAGGGGCTAAAATAAATGATGCGGTGACCATCTGGGGAATAAAGCATGCCAGGCGGTGGTAGGCCCTGCTGGGAGCAGCCTGAGGCATTTGGGTTTGCTGTTGAGTTAGAGGAAGAATTTGTCTTGGTCTGTGAATCAGGCAAAATCTGTTCACTAAGTTGGAGGTCGTAGAGTAGCTTCCCATCAAGTAATATAAGTGCTTACATTGCCTGCCGTTTCTACGGTAGGCATGTGTTTGGTTTTTTGAGGTGGCTTCTTTCATTACTCAAGTTCTTTGTAATATTAGAGCATAGGCTTTTTTTGTGTGTGAAAAAACACATAACATTAAATTTACCATTCTAGTCATTCTAAGGGTACAGTTCATTAGTGTTAAGTATGTTCATATTGTTGTGCAATAGATCTCTAAAACTTCCTTATCTTGCAAAACTGAAACTCTATACCCAGTAAACATTAATTCCTTTCTTCCTCCAGCCCTTGACAACTATTTTTTTCTTTCTTTTCCTAAACCACTTTATTGAGGTATGATTGACATAAAAAAAGTATACATGTGTAATGTATACAAGAACTTGATGAATTTGGAAATAAGTACAGACTCATGAAACTATCACCACATTCAAGGCTTTAAATATCCATCACCTCACCTCCAAGTTTCCTCTCACCCCCTTTATTTCTAAATTTCTATCATCTATCTATCTATCATCTACTATCATCTATTTATCTATATATCTTAATAGATTTTTTCTTCTGTGATAAGAGCACTTAACATAAGAGCACTTAGCAAACTTTTAAGTATACAATAAAATATTGTCAACTGTTGGCCATATGTTGTACTGTAGATCTCTAGAACTTATTCATCTAGCTTAACTGAAACTTTGTATCCTCTTACTGGCATTTCCCCATTTCCCCCTTCACTCAGATTCTGGTAACCACTGTTCTATGTACTCTCTAGTTCTGTGAGTTTGGCTATTGTACATTCCTCATAAAAGTGGTATCATGCATTGTTTGTCATTCTGTGTCTGCCTTATCTCACTTAGCATAAACTCCTCCTCACAAATGGTAGGATTTCCTTCTTTTTCAAGGCTGAATAATATTCCATTGTATATTTATACCACATTTCCTTTATCCATTCATCTGTTGATGGACAGTTGGGTTGCTTCCACATCTTGGCTATTGTGAATAATGCTGCAGTGAACACGGGTGTGCAAATATCTCTTTGATATTCTTCTTTGAATTCTTTTGGAATATGTATGAGAAGTAGTATTGCTGGATCACATGGTAGTTCTATTTTTAATTTTTTGAAGAAACCATACTGCTTTCCATAGTGGCTGCACCATTTACGCCAACAGTGCACGAGGATTCCAATTTCTTTTTAACCTCACCAACACTTGTTATTCTCTGTTCTTTTGATAGTGCCATCCTAAGGGATGTAAGGTATCTCATTGTGGTTTTGGTTTGCATTTCTCTTATGATTAGTGATGTTGAGCACCTTTTCCTAGAGCATAGGTATTTATAAGAAAAAAAATCTTGTGTGGAATAAAATGAGGAAAAATTAGGTAGTAAGGCTGATGGTAAATCTTGTGCCCACAGTAACATATTCCCTTTCTTTTTAATCACTTTTTCTGCCATTTTTGGGCCATCATTGTGCTTTTGACCTAGTCTCCCCACTAGAAGCTAAATTTTGAATTTGTGAGTCATACATTGCTGGGATTGGAAAAGATTAAGGAGATCTTCTAAGCGCAACATCCCCATTTTCGAGTCAAGAAACCTGAGGATGAAAAAGTGAAAAAGAATTCAACTAAGAAGGAATATAAGGGGAGAAATCCTTAATATAAGGAGAAAGAGACTTCTGATTACTGAAACTTAAATTCTAATTCATTCCCATTATGAAAGAGTCCTGTGGAATCTGGAAATATCAGGAAGACTCAGTTTCCAAAACTCTGTGGTCGAGCATATTTTGAATAACTGCCACAGTTTTCCTGACATTTCTGCCAGATGTCTTGTGCTGTCATCTCCTCCTCTTCTGTAGCCCTGATGTAAATCTTTGAGTGATAGGCTTTGGAGCTCAGATTAGATCATTTGGCTTGTATACCTTGTAATTAAAACACATATTAACTTTTACTTATGTTTGACAATGAGACCCAGTTCACATGTGTGACATGATGATAAAGGGAAGAGAAGTTAGGAATATAACAGCAGGTCAGTTCAACCATCATTTCTGATCCCCTAGCTTGTAGGTAGGGCAGGTGGTGGTGGTCTGTGCCTCCTGAGGTGTAAGAAATCTCAACAAATATGGACAGTATCCTCAAGGCCAGAGCAGGCCCAACTATTCTTCCCAGAGTTTGCCGTGTGTATTAGGGTTCTCTTGAGAAACTGAACCAACAGATATATGAATAGATTTATTATGGAGGCTGAAAAGTCCCAAGATCTGCAGTCACCAAGCAGAAGACCCAGAAGAGCTGATGAGTAGTTCCAGTCTGAGTCCAAAGACCTGAGACTGGATGGTGTGAGTACCAGGCAGAAAGACAGCAGACTCAAGCCCCAGGAGCTGATATTTCTATTTGATTCTGAAGGCAGGAAAAGACTAATGTCCTAGCTCAAAGAAGTCAGGCAGGAGGAAGTCCCTATTACTTTTTCTTCTATTCAGGCCTTCGGTGGATTGGATGAAGCCCATCTAAAAAGGGAGAATCCATCTGCTTTATTTGATCTCCGATTCAAATGTTAATCTTATACAGACTTGTACAGACACACCAAGAATAATGTTTGGCCAAATGTCTAGGCACTCTAAAGCCATCACACTGTGGCTACCTTTGAGGGTTTCCAAGATGACTTTGGGGGCACATGGACATATTTACCAGCTGTGTGACCTTGGGTAAGGTATTTAACTTCACTGTGCCTCAATTTCCTCATTGTAAAGGTGATAACAATTCCTCTCTCACTGGGTTGTTTTAAGGATTAAGTGAATTAATATTTGTAAAGTGTTTAGAACCATGCATGGCAAATTATAAGTACAGCATGTGTTTAATACAACTTTAACATATTTCAATAGCTTTGTATTTATTTTGATGTGTAGTAGAAGGAAATACAATTGGCATGATTTCAAGGATATTTTTGCTTAGGATGAGGTGAAAAAAAAAACAGTAGCTTGATTTCAAGACAAGTAGTAAGTAAATACTGGTATGGTAGACCTTGTGATAGGGGAAAGTGAATGATTCTATTTGGGAAATATTGTGGATGAGAAAAAAAATAAGATAATATGTAGGGTAACCAATGAAACCCAGCCCAGTTTTCTGGGGGAGTTCATGGGACACAGGACCTTCAGCACTGAAACCAGGAGAATGCACCGCAGATCAGGATGTTTAGTGTACTTATATGTAATGTGGTATTGGATAACATTTCTGGACATTAGAGACTATTTGAAGCTCCATTTTCCTTCCCAACTCTTGAGCTGGGCTAGAGGTGGCAATTGGTTCACAAGTAGATGCTCATAAAATTTAGACAGAGCCACTGGCATTTGGGTCATATGAGGAAAATGAAGTTGGCTGTTACATATGAGACAGTTTTGTGTGATAACACCAATAAAGTAATCAATAAGGTAGAAGCAGCTCAACCAGTCAGCACCAAATGAGCAGTTTTTTTCTTTTCTCCTTTCTTCTTTCTCACAAAAATCCTGTGCTTTCCCCACAGGAGCGGGACCCTTTTCTGACTACTCCATCCAGAATCTGTACATCCCAAATTGCAATTCTGACACCCCAAATAAAGGCCTTTGTTCTTTTTCAGTTTCCCCTTCTTTTCTCAGTTGACAGTAAGTTTGATATTTATCCCACAGTCACACATTGTTCCTGGCACAGGGGGTCTCCAAGGAGATGGTAGTAGGTAGAACCTTGGTTCTGATCCTGCTTTGATATGTCTGTGACTTTATTTATTTATTTTTTTAGAGTCATCCATTTATTTAAGAGAGAGGGAGGGAGAGAGAGCATGCTGGGGGAGGGGCAGAAGGAGAGACAGAGAGAGAATCTCAAGCAGACTCCTTGCTGAGGGTGGAGCCCAATGCGGGGCTTGATCCCAGGACCCTGAGATCATGACCTGAGCTGAAATCGAGAGTCGGACACTTAACCAACTGAGCCACCCAGATATGTCTGTGACTTTAAACAAGGGTCTTCAACTTCCCTCCATCTGTGTTTCTTGGTCTGCAAAATAAGTGGTTGGAATAAATGAACTCCAAATCCCTTCCAGTGCTGGTTCTTAGATATGAAGCACACACTATATCTGTTGTGGCTAAAATCTCAACTCCACTGATGTTCCAGGTGAGAAAAGAACAATGAGAAAAGCATGTATTGTGATTCTCTTCAGGGGCTCTCAAATCCAGCCTGGGGCAGAGGAGAAAAAGAATGGAATGGAGTTTCTCTCCTCTCCTGACTCCCAACCAACCTCAGCCCTGACACAAAATGACCAGCCCAAACTTAGGATCCTTTGAAAAGACCTGAAAAATGTACGTGGTCTGGGAAATCAGCAGAAGACAGACTTCTCAATAGGTTTAAACATGCAAGATTTCCATAAGAAGGACTTGAACTGTTTGTTGGGTGAGAGATGTCTTTATATAAAGCCATGAAATATAGGTGGCTTTAATTGCGGCTCTGTTTGGAAGCTGAAAAGGAATCTTTGGTGGCAAGTAGGACTGGGATAAATAATTTACTTAATTGATTAAAGGCTTCTGTTTGGAGCCTTGTTTTTCTTCATCCAATGACCTTTTGGAGTTGACAATATTCCAAGTTCCAGGCAAGTTATGTGTTTTGTTTGTTTGTTTTAAGATTATTTATTTATTTATTTATTTATTTATTTATTTATTTATTTAACAGAGATAGAGAGCACAAGTAAGCAGAGTGGCAGGCAGAGGGAGAGGGAGAAGCAGGCTCTCCGTGAGCAGGGAGCCCGATGCGGGGCTCGATCCCGGGACCCCGGGATCATGACCTGAGCTGAAGGCAGACACTTAACCGACTGAACCACCCAGGTGCCCCTCCAGGCAAGTTATGTTACATAAGAATGTAACTCACTGACCGTCTGTTTTTGTAAGATTAAAATCATCTTACAGTCATGGCTTGGAAAAGCTATCTCACAGCAATCATTATCTATACATATTTTTTTTCCAGAATCAATTTAATGTAACAAATATCTATTGAGGACAGTTATGAGCTCAGTTCTGTGAAGTCGTGAAGAGGAATGAGAATCTCAGTTGCTAGGAGCCCCAGCTATAAAGGAAGTGTGACAGGGATCCAGTCATCGGCATTATGTTGATGTTGCCATTTGTGGAAACCCTGATGATTTTTACCTGGCACTGAGATTCACTTTATGTGAGATGGGGTGGGCAGACAGGCTCTGGGTATTGGGAAGTCTAAGAAGAATTTCTGGGCTCCAAGAGCTTAGTTTTCAGGAGTCCTGTAGTTTTTTCATAATAAACTTCTTCTAAGGCTTGTAATGCCCAGACGCCTTCCAGGCAGTGTTCTCTCTAATTATAGCTCCCCTGAGTCATTGGAGGTTTCAGAACCAGAGTGCTGAGAGAGAGATAGACTATAAAAACAAGCTTTTATCATTGGGGGTATAGCTCAGGGGTAGAGCATTTGACTGCAGATCAAGAGGTCCCTGGTTCAAATCCAGGTGCCCCCTGTACACTCAAATTTTGCTTCAGAAGAATATGGATTGATTTTGGCTCTATTATTTTCTGTAACCCGTGGCTGAATAATAACTAATGTCCTTTGTGCATATGCCAGGCACCAGTCTGAATTCTTTGCATCAATTATCTCCTCAATTTCCCTCCCCAATTTTATAAGATACACGCCATACCATCAGTATCTTCATTTTACATGAGGAGACAGACAGACTTGGAGACACTCAGTAATTGGCTAATGGTCAGAAATCTACAAAGAGAAGGTTTAGGATTTGGACTCAGAGCACACGTCCTCAGTGACTTCATGATGCTACTCGTACTGTTCTAGTGGTAAAAGTTTTGTGACAAAATTCCACTTAGTAATGCTCCCAAGGTGCCAGGACTGTCCATCCAGTTTTAGAATCTTCGGGCTGCAGGGTCAACCCAGCGACTTAGTGACCATGCTCACACTGTGCAGTGCCCTGGGGAAAGTAAGTCTTCATTCATAGAACACTGCTAGGGGTGAGCAAGAAAGGGCCTGAAGTTTAGGGAGCTGCACTCTTTTCCTGCTCTAAAGCTCGAGGAATTTCTATTGCCTTTCCACCCCCCATTCCTTTCCTGTAGCCCTGCATTCCCACTGCGGGTGCCTTCACTCAGGACCCAGGTGTGGGCCAGAGGTCAGACCTGAGTCTGAGTCTAACCCCTGCCCACAGCCCAGGCCATGCTGTGTCTTTAGAGGGGCCTGAACAACACACAGAGTGCCAACTATGAGGCAGGACCGTGCCAAGCGGGAACCCCAAGGTGACTAAGGCATGGCCCTGGTCTCGGTGTGCTCTCCACCAGGAAGCAGGGCTGCAAAGTGCAGAGGGATGGGATGTGCAGGGAGCTGCACCAATGTCAGGCATGCAGAGGAGGCAGTGATGCTGTCCCTCTAGGGGAGGGAAGGGTAAGGGAGGCTTCCTTGGGTTGCTGATGGCAAATCACAGTTTCAAAGATGAATATTATCTCCCAGGACAGAGCGTAGAGTGGAGGAAGGGGCGCGGGGAGTGGCAGCTGAGTGGCAGCCAACTAGGCTGCCTGGGCCAAGGCTGGGGCCAGACGGACGCAGGTGGCAGCAGCTGGAGAACACAGCAAGATTTGGGAGTGTCCGAAGGTGAAGTTGAAGAGGCAGATAGGGATCCACATGAAAACAACCCTGCCTGTCGCGCTGAGCCTTGGAGCTTCTGGGGAAGGCATTTAAAGGGCCGTGACCCAGATAGACTCCATTTTAAGCAGGCTGCTCTGGGAGCAGGAAATGGGGCGGCTGTGAGCAGTGGAGGCTGGGAGGCCATTCACTGCCAGTGTAGGGGTGGGGATGGACCTAAGTGACGTCAGGGCTAAAATCAGTAATACCCAGCGATTAACTGGAGCTGGAGGAGAGAAGGTGAGAGAAGCCCACGGTTGTCAGTGTTCTGACCAAATGATGGAGAACACGGTGGTGTCACCAACCCAGATGGGGAGGAGGCTGATCATATGGTTAGGGAGGCAGGCCTGGCGCTGAGCCCCGAGCCTACAGTGGAATCCTGGCCTCAGCACCTCCTAGCTGTGTGACCACTCTGTGCTTCAGTTTCCCTACCTGCAAAATCCATATGCTAATATTAATACCTATTTTATAGCATTTTTGTAATGATCCCCTGGGAAGTTATGGGTGGAACCTTTACTACCATGGCTGGCACATACCAAATGTCCGGTAAATATGAGCTGTTATTATGACAACAAAGCAAAATTAGGAAGAGGTGCAGGTTTGGGCAGGAGGTGGCACGTTTGTTTTGGGGCACACCGGGTATGACATCTGAGGTTTTTGTAAGGCCTCAGAGGGGAGCGGCTGCGAATGAGCATCTTGGTCCCCCGAGAGCTGGTGAGCTGAGGCTTCAGCTGCCCTTTGCTCCTCAGCTTCATGGAGGCGACAGGCCTCTTCAGGGAGGATTTGTTGCAATGGCAGAGATTCTCTTGACCTTTCTTCTCAGTCTCAGAGATACACAAGATTAAAAATCCTCAGACTGGAACTGAAGGGAGTAGGATTCAGAGGTATTAAAGATGAATTTTGGACTTTGGAATACCTTGTTGTTGTTTGACTGTAAACTATGACAGTTCATCCTGGATGAAGTCCTCTTTGAAAATCTGATGAAAACATACACAATATCCGATACGTGCACATACACAACATTTGCTTATCATTTCAGAGTTAGACCTGGACCTCTGAAGTTTCTGGATACCCAGTTAAGGTGCCCTCCCTGTCCAATACTCATTGGTGACCCAATACTTAAACATTCATCGATGTGAGCGTGGGGGGAAAACATCTGTAGATGTGCCCAGAGATTTCTGGGCAATTGGTAGTGTATTTGAAAAACTGGAAAATTATACTGAGAATTACACTGAGCTTTAGGTGCTAGGAAGAGAACGAGCATACATGTTCTGGGAAAAGTAGGAGCTGGTGTGTGGCTGGAAGGGAATTGAGGATGAGTTTAAATCCAAGCAGAATCTCAGCTGTTAAAGGTATTTATGAAGTATGATGTAACTCATAAAAGGGAAATAAGTGTTTATGTGAAGCCTATTGCCATCAGGGGGTATAGCTCAGTGGTAGAGCATTTGACTGCAGATCAAGAGGTCCCTGGTTCAAATCCAGGTGCCCCCTCTGTGGTCTTTTGCTCTTCTTGGCAGCCTTCTTAAAACACTGGGTTTAGTGTGAGGCAAGCAAGGTGCCTAGGGGCTCAAAATTTAAGGCTGTGCTCACTCTCATGCAAGTCCCTTAGCTTGTTAATTCCCCACAGTAGAGCTGTGTGCATATAAATTCACCCCCTGCCAACATATACACACATAAACACAGTCATCCACCCAGAGACATATATACACACACCCCACACACCAGATGTCCCCCGACCACATACACACACCCGGACCCACACAGCATCACACAGACTCACCAACAGACAAACATACACACACGCACACGTGGACTTTCTCACAGACCCTTTATTTTTCCTTTCTGTATATTCAATCTTATTAACCAGACCCTTTCTATCTTCCTTTCTCCAAACTTTTACCCATTTACTAGTTTGGATTTACAGAAGAGTTGTAAAGATAATATAGAGAGGTCCCGTATACCCTTTGTTCAGCTTCCCCTAATGTTGACATCTTGCATAACCACGGCACATTAATCAAAACTATGAAATAAACATCGATGCAACACTATTAACCAAACCTTAGATGACATTCAGATGTCACCAATTTTTCCACTAACATCTTTTTCTCTGTTCCAGGATTCAATCCAAGATACCATATTGCCTTGAGTTATAATGGCTCCTTAGTTTCCTTCAGTCTCTGACAGATGCTCAGTCTTTCCTTGTGTTGTTTTTGTTTGTTTTTATAATCTTAACACTTTTGAAAAGTCCTGGTCAGGTATTTTGTAGAATGCCCCTCATTTTGGGTTTGTCTGGTGTTTTCTCATGATTACACTGAGTTTATGGATTTTGGGGGAAAATATCACAAAGGTCATGTGCCCTTGTTGTCCTCTCTTATTAGGGGTAGAAGAAAAGCCCTGCAAAAATTTAGGAGTCTGCTACATTGTAAAAATTTAAAAGTACAGTGGCTGAGGCTTGTCGGGATATGCCTTCTAAAGTGAGATACCTCACAGAATGAAGCACATCACTTGGTGGGTCTCTTTGGATTTTGGCGTCAATGTATTTGGATGGGCTTCTCTGGTATATCTACTAGATAACAATAACCCAGAAGATTGTCAGGGTTTTTTTTTTTTTTTTTTTTTTTTGTGGATCTTAGAAAAAGGAAAGGGTCTGCACTCAGTCCAGGCCGTGGGGAAAGCTGTTCCTCCACGTGTGTATTATGACTTAGTATCGAAAGCGTAAGTGGCAGCTCCAGCTTGGTTAATTCACCTTTCCTTTGTTTCAATAGTGCATTGAATTTACCTCTTGTTTATGCTAGTACATGGTCCAGCGTGACTGTTTATATGTCTATGTATTAGGCTAACCTTGGCAATAGTATGGTGAGAACTCTGAAATCTCAAGAGCTTAACATAAGGAAGATTTATATCTTATCCATGCAAGATCTGGAGCAGGTCTGGTGGTCCTTCACCCTCTTGTAGCTAGGTCATCAAGCAATATGTGGCCTCCAGGGTCATCGCTCCAGGGGTAGTGAGAGTCGGAGGAGTTGCATGCCTGCTGCCTTAGCCCAGGCGAGACGCACCACCCCTCAGCTCATAGTTCACGGGACAGAACTAGTCACATGGTCCCCACTTCATTGCAATGGAGGCTGGAAAAGGTTAAGAAAGCATTTGGATGCTTAGTGAGTATTAACTTTTACTGCCATAACTGATCTTGCCTACTCCAGTGTGGGCCCCTAGCTGGTAGCAATTCTTTTTGATTCTTCTTGTTATCACCAGTGACTGGTAAGTACCTTGTCCATTGTCAGGGCTCAGAAAGTATTTGATGAATAATGACTATTGGCTAATTGAGTGAGTGAGTAAATGAAGCAAGATACATAAACAAGGTATATTCTTAAATTATTTGGAAACTGATTTTAATATAAGGCAAGAATTATACCTCTCACATTGAAAAAAAATGGCTTATTGATGCTTTCTAAACAATCCCTTAAAAGATTCAAACTTTTGTTGAAGTAGACAACTTCATGCCCATCAAGTAAAACATAGAACACTAATTTTTTTGCAGCATTGTTTTACTTTGAAAAAGAAATGGTTACTACTCTGCCTCCCTTTCTAAAATTGTCCACATGACATTTACCCATTATAAAGTCAAAATACCTTTATTGTATAAAACTTTAAGCATATATCAAAGAATGTATCAAAGAATAAAGTTTGGTTGGATCTTTACTACCATCTTTTGTTAACTATTGTCTGTTAAATGTGATGTGTTTGTACACGTGGGTATATGTTTTATGTATGTACACATAAACATAACAAAAATGTATCAGGCATATCTTAAGCAACATCTCAGATCCTCTTGTCCTTCCCTGTTTCTGAGGCCCTTGGCCAGCTTTTCGCCCCTGGCTGCCACTGCAGTAGCTGAGGAGGTATGGACTCTGTCAACGTCACTCAGGTCCACCCAGCAGTCCCTCTCCTGCCCCTGCTGGATGCCTCTCACCTCCTACTCTTGGCTTCCCTCTTGCTTTTGAGTTATGAGAGGCCATGAGACCCACTTGGTACCCCCACATGCAGAATCTGGAGGTGTTCAGGAGTTAATGCATCATGGGGAAAACCTTTCACCAACAAGATACATAAGCTGAGGGCTAAGTCTTCTCCTCCCTTCCTCAGGACAGACTGTCCTGTGATGCAGTAGTTCATACACCCTCTGGAGGGACAGCTTTACGAGCTCGAGCAATCAAGTGCACTTGTTAACAAGTGATGGCCAGCTTGGACGTGCCCCTTTGCACTGACTTACCCTTTCTCTGCCTCACTCCCTTTTACCCCTCTCCTCCCAGGGATCACACTTGGTGAAAAACTAATAACACCTAAGCTTTTGCCTTGAGCTCTAGGCTCTGGGGTATCCAGAGACCACAGACAGTCAGGATACTCTAGCCAGTTCTCTCTCAGCCTTTACCACCACACGATAGAAATGAATTGTATCCAAGCTCTCATTAAACAAGGTATCATCCCTGCATGGTTCCAACTGCCAGGATCTGCCTCCCTTCCCCCGAGTTTTTTTTTCCCCCCCCCCCCCCCGTTTTGGCAGCCAGAGCCTCTTCTATATCCGTCTGTGGCAAGCTGGAAGTGCCCCTGGGAGCAGCCTTCAAAGAACAATGGACAGAGGTTGCTGTTTAAATAACTCGGATTCCTTACCCCCTCCCCCATGAACAAACTCAGCCAAGATGCCATCCACCTTGGCTCCAGAGTTCCCAATGGCATTAGGTGGGGCTGCCCACAGCGTTAACTTGTATGACAGAGAGAACTTCATTGGCTGCTTCCCTTTTCCTGTCTCACTTCCGCTCTCCTGCATCAGTGTATCCTGCGGTCACCTCCCAAAGAAGCTCCTTGAATTTGGGTTCTTGATTCAGAGTCTGCTGCTATGGGAACCCAAGCCAAGACATCAGCCTACGACATAATTCAAAAGATTGTTATAACCTGATACTCTTCATTTAACAAAATAACCTGTACCTGATGTTCAATATTCTAAAACTTATCTAAAAAAGAAGAGTTTAAATGCTGCATGGTATTTATCATATGGATTGTAGAAAGAGTATGTTGGACATTTCTGCTTCCAACTTTCCCATGCAGCTGTAAGGAACCCAGCACCAAACAGAGCTGGATAGGCTTTGTCTCTGGGGGTCAGAGTTGCAAATAAATAAGCTACAGATCAGTCATTTGTGCACATGATGGGAAAGAAATAGCCAACATAGAGATTTCCCCTGACTTCTATTTGATGTTTTTTGAAGGTTGCCCTGTAGCAGGGGTTCTTAGAGAAATATCAAAAGCATCTCGATTATGTTCTGCTTTAAAAGGAAATGAATTGCCTCCAAGCTTTCATTAAACAAGGTACCATCTTGTCTCATTTCTCTTTGAAAAATAATGACCACGAAAGCTCATTATGTGGTACTTGCTGCCTGATGGATTTTGTTTTACTGTGGGACAATTTGGGCTTCCTGCTTCCTAAGGGACAGACCTCTCTCACTGTTAGACAGGCTGACTGCTAAAGTTTTATTCCAACCCCCTGAATGATTTGGGGCCAGTTAACCAAACTCTGTCGGTTCTGGGTTTTTGTTTGTACATTGGAGGTAATAAGAGTGTTCCCCGTACTAAGTCTAATGTCCGAATTGTATGCTGCCAATGAATCCACAGTGGCTGCTCAGTAAATGATAGCAATTACTTCACAGTGATTGCATTTTCAGCGGTGAGAGGACTAGCACAGAGCAAAGGGTGGGGCTTAAGAAATTTTCCAGGGGCCGTAGCGGTGGGACAGGCCAATATCTAATTAGATTCAGGGAACACGAATGGCTGTTTGCTCAAAGGTACCTCCTCTACATGTTCTTCCTGCTGCGTCAGAGTTGGACTCAAAGCCCTGCAGAATTCCAGTCCTTCTGCCTGGCATAGCCCTTCTCAAAGTACACCAGGAACGTCAGCAACACCTCGGGAACTAGTTAGAAATGCAGATTGTCAGGTTCCTCCTGGGACATTAGAATAAGAATCTCTGGAGGTGGGGCTCGGTAATTTATGTTTTCTTTATTTTTAAGATTTTATTTATTTGTCAGAGAGAGCGAGAGAGCACAAGCAGGGGGAGCGGCAGGCCGAGGGAGAGGGAGAAGCAGACTCCCATCTGAGCAGGGAGTCCGGTGTGGGGCTCGATCCCTGGGATCCTGGGACCCTGGGATCATGACCTGAGCCGAAGGCAGACGCCTAACTGACTGAGCCACCCAGGCACCCTGATAATTTATGTTTTAGAAAGCTACTCTTGTGCATCCAGGTTTGGAAAATCCCCAGTCTACTCTGAGCCCCTACCTTGGCTTGTCCAGCCCCTCCTCCCATGGCCAGCCTCGGGGGCTCTGCCAGATTCACGTTCCTCCTCTTCAAGCCTTCACCCTGAAATGTTACTGCGTGTTCTGTTGCAATTACACACGCCTTTCCAGCTCTGATTTTTATCTCTCGTCTTGTGCACTATACTAAGACCTTAGGTCTGCCATTGGGTGTGATTTCAATCCCTCCCTTTGTCCCTGTGTCTGGCAGCTCCAGACAACTCGTCCTGGTGCAGTTTAGTGTCCTCAGTCTCCCTGGAGTCTGATGAGGAAGCTGATATTTCTACCAGGTTTTGGCCCCTGCAGGAGGATTGGCCCATTACTAGCCCAGCATTCGGGCTCAGTGCTGGCTCCGGCTCCAAGAGAGAGTCAGGCATCCTTTTTAAGATTGAGTCCCTGAGTCATAAGCCGTCATTTCTGTCACATTTTATTTGTTAGAAACAAATCACCAAGAGTGGTTCACATTCAGGGGGAGGGGAATTAGGCTTTACTTTCTGAAGGGAGGAGTCTCAAAAATTTGAGGGCATGTTTTATAACCACAGAGTCAGTCTTTGGGGAAAGCTTCTTTCCACATACCACCCAATTTTTTTTTTTTTTTATAGAGAAAGAGCATGCAAGCATGGGGAGGGAGGATAGGAAGGGCAGAGAGAGAGAAAGAGAGAGAGAGACACTTAAGCAGACTCCATGCTCAGCGTGGATCCTGACTCAGGGCTCAACCTCACGACCCTGAGATCATGACCCGAACCAAAATCAAGAGTCAGATGCTTAACCAACTGAGCCACCCAGGTGCCCCCATACCACCCAATTCTTAAGATGATCTGCTCTGCTGGCCCATTCTGGCAGAGTCTAGATGCTTACCTTTATCTTTGGCCAGGGGTCCTAAACCAGCCATTAGACAGAGAGCCCTTTCTATTTCCAATATTCAGTCCAGGTTGATATCAATATCCAAGGGGTCTAATCTCTTTATAATGATAAGGTTCAGTCATTTATTAAGCACTTACTGTGTGAATTGGTAACTGGTGCATTGGTTATGCCCTAATTGCCTGTGTCTTCCTCGGTGAGTTACATGTCCTAACACAACCAACCAAAGCCTTTGTCACTAAGAGATTAAATTGAGTTAATAAGTTCCAAATTTTTGTATATTAACCAGGCACAGAACTGCCACATGAATATATGCAGTTAAAACAGAATGCAAAGCTGCTCAGCTGAGAGGGTGAGAAGTGGCTGAAATCTGGCCCACACTCCACCAGCTGAGTTAATTTGGACTCCATGTGCCTAGAGGAAAGGGAGACTTTTTCCGATGTGCACAGGTGTGCTATTGATCTGCTCAGCACGAAGCCCTCAGGGCTAATTTTTACATCTGTGTGTGTGAGCTGGCAGTGGCCCTGGTTGGATGTCTTTTTGTTGCACACAACAGAAACCAACTCAAACTGGTTTTAGCAAAACAGAAATTTAAACGAAAAAAAAATTTAGCTTTCATAGTTGGCTTCAAACATGGCTGGATCCAAGTAACCAGGTCATGTAGCCAGGAATCTCTTTCTCTCCTTTTCTTGGATCTGCCTTTCTTCATGTTAACATTATTCTCAGGAAGAGTCTCTAAGTGGTGGCATGTTGACCAGATTTACCTCCTCTCTTAGCCACCCCAGGACTAAAAGAAGTTTTCTAGTGTTTCCAGTCCTGTGGTTAAGTCTCATGGGTCTGTTTTGAAGCATTCATGTGCCAATGGCCATGAAATTCTCTGATTTGACTGTCTGTAGAGCTGGGGAGTTGGTTCTACCCCGTTCAAACCACACTAAGTTTGAGAGTGGATGGTTATCTATTTTTTTTTAAAAATGATGCTTTTACCAGAAAAAAAAGTAGAAATAGATCTTGGATGGATTAACAATAATACATAGCTACTACATCTATTCACTGGATTCACACTTGGGTATGGCCAGTCAGCATAGAGTCAAATTACAGAAAGGGGACTGAGAAGATGATAAAGAAAAAGTGTGGGTCTTACCCATAATCCTGCGGCAGCCACAGGTTACCCTCAGGTAACCTACAGGTTCTCTTCTCAGGGAATTGAAAATCTATTCCCGTAGCTCAGTATTGGCGATATAACTGGGATCTCTTACATAGCCTCTGGATTTTATCTCATTCCATCCTGTTTTCCATCTAGCTCTTGCTCATGGCTCCGTGTAGGATATACCATGGCAGCCTGGGTTTGAAGAATACTCATGGTATGCTTTGGATGTGTCAGTCCTTGATGTCACTGACTTTTCCTTTCTTGTTCTCATGCTGTCTCACTTCTGAGTCTTTTCCTGAGGAGCGGGAGCTGATATCCATAGGCACAGACTCTTCTGAAGCGACCCCAAAGAACCTTCTTCTCATTCACAGGAGGTAGGTAGACCTCCTGTGAATGAGAGGTCCAGAAGAGGATGGTCTAAGAAATGCCAGTTTGTTATGTTACCTGTCAGAATCCAGAGATTTGATCACAAGGCAGGAAACAGTCACTTGAGGAATTTATCCTATTTGGGGCCATGTGCTTCAGGGTGGCGCATTCTTGGCCAGGGTTCTAAGCCAATCCATCAATTGCATTTCTTGGTCTACAGAAATTGGTTAGGAAACGGAGTCACAACCCAAGGACAGCCAATGCTTCTCAAAGGGAATGTTTCTGGTTCTTTTAGGAAAGGGCTCCTTTTTTGTTTGTTTACTTCTTGCAGGCCTTGAACCTGGAAGTATGCAAAAGCTGGAGGTTTTTGCCAGCTAAAAGCCATAAGGAGTAATCAGCTCTGAGGAGCCACTAGTACAGAGGAAGTGAAAGCTAAGAAATGGAGAGAAAAAGGCCAAGACCTGGGAGGTAGTTTTAGGCCCTGGAGCAAGTCATGCTTAACTTGCTAGACAACTCCTGGGCATTTCAGTCTTGAGATCCAAAAAATTCACTGTCTGTCTTGTTTTCTATCACCTGCAAGCAAAAAATTCCTCAGGAATGCATCCTGACACCATGCTGTTCCTGTGATTACAGAGGTCCACTAGGGCCTGCATGCTCCTCTTCAGACCCAGAGGCCCCCTCCCCACCCTGCTGAGCCCATTTCTCTCCTTGTATATGTATGATGATAAGTCATGCCACCCACCACCTACGGGGGTTGAGGACTAATTAGAACACTTGTGAAATTCTTTGTTTTTACAAAATGTCAGCAAAAGAGCTCTATGTATTATCTCTTACTCTTGATTCTCCTGCCCTTAAAAAAAACTTCTACAAAATAAAATTTGTTTTTTCTTTTAAAATATGACCAATTATCTAGATTCACTTCTTTTTTTTTTCTTTTTTCTTAAATTTATTTACTTGACAGAGAGAGAGACAGCTAGAGAGGAAACACAAGCAGGGGGAGTGGGTGAGGGAGAAGCAGGCTCCCCGCTGAGCAGGGAGCCCGATGATGCAATGATGCGGGGCTCCATCCCAGGACCCTGGGATCCCAGGCATCTCCTAGATTCACTTCTTAAGGTGCAAACAGCTAGACGAAAAATATTCCTCTCTGTGGTAGGGGGTGGGATTCGGGTACAAACTGGCTCTCTCTTTTCTGTTCTCTCACTTTTCCCCTTGGATTTTTCTAAATTCTTGACTTTTGGGTTTCCAGTACGGGAAAGAAATGCAGTTATTCAGACAATGCCAACACCAGTGAGAGGTTAACTTGACTTTGTTTTGAATCTGGGTTTATCCCCAGCTGGTAACATTTTGAAAAAATGTTCCTTTCATTTGTGTGAGTAAAGCAGCTTTACTATGGAGGAAATTGACCATCTGATAAGAACACCAGGAAAAAAAAAATGCATGAAAATGTATTGGAAAGGAAGGGGAGAAATAGAGAGAGGATGAGCAGTAAAGAGAGGAAGGTGACATGGATTGAGATAGAAAATGTACTTGAATCAAGCTTTGATGATGGTGTCAAATTTTGGTTAGATAATAGAATACTGGTAGGGTTGCCAGATTTAGCAAATAAAAATACAAGACACCAAGTTGAATTTGAATTTTAGATAAATAATAAATAATTTTTTAGTATAAATATGTCACATTTAAAGATTGCCAGCCAATCTTTGAATGTAGGAATATGGGGATTTTTCTTTTCTAGGGTCAATGGGTTTTCTTGCTAACATTCCGGAACCTATGAGGGAGACTGACTTCAGCTCCCATCTTGTGATTAAAACCATGGAGTAGTTGTCTTGTACGTTCCTGAAACTTCTAACTTCTTCCCTGTTTCAGCAGATGCCTTCAGAGGGCTGAAATGTTCACATATTCTTTCTATCTGAGCACTGTGAATGTATTCTTTTTTTTTAAATACTTTTTTATTGTGGGAAATTTTCAAATACACACAAAAGTAGAGAGAATTACAATGAACTTCCATTACTCTGAAGAGTTGTCAACATTTTGCCAATCTTGGCCTGCTTACTCCCCACCCCCCTTATTTTGCAGTAGTATTTTAAAGAAAATCTTCTTTTTTTTTTTTAAAGATTTTATTTATTTATTTGACAGAGAGAGAGACAGCGAGAGAGGGAACACAAGCAGGGGGAGTGGGAGAGGGAGAAGCAGGCTCCCCGCAGAGCAGGGAGCCCGATGCGGGACTCGATCCCAGGACCCCGGGACCATGACCTGAGCCGAAGGCAGTCGCCTAACCAACTGAGCCACCCAGGCGCCCTTAAAGAAAATCTTAAACTTCACGTCACCCTCAGATACGATGTTTCTTTTTAAATTTTATGTTCCCTCACCTGTCCTTAAGTATATATCTGATCTGTTTAATATTGCCAAGATTCCACCTTTCCCCTTTGTTTCCTTTCATATAAAATAGTTAATATAAAATAACGGCTCTCTTCCTTCATAAGATGATCTTGTTTTGTTTTTTTCCTTAAAGCATCCCTGTAGTTCAAGACTTTGCCTCACTCTGGTGACCTGTTCAGGCCTCAGGGATCTGGCCCGCATTGTGCTGAGGGGTCTGTGGACCATGGTGGGTGGGAGAAGGGGGTGGTGAGGGGGTCTTTTTTTTTAAGATTTTATTTATTTATTTGAGAAAGAGAGAATGAGAGACAGAGAGCACGAGAGGGAAGAGGGTTAGAGGGAGAAGCAGACTCCCCGCTGAGCAGGGAGCCCGGTGTGGGACTCGATCCCGGGACTCCAGGATCATGACCTGAGCCCAAGGCAGTCGCTTAACCAACTGAGCCACCCAGGCGCCTGAGGGGGTCATTTTTTGACTTTCTCTCAAACTTCCTTCCTGTGACAAGTACTCATCCTTTCTCTCTTTACTCCTAGCTTTATGCATCATGCAAGTCTATACTTTTTAGGGTAACTATTGGATCCTCTGATTTAACATTTAAATATTCCCAAGAGGGGGCGCCTGGGTGGCTCAGTCGGTTAAGCATCTGCCTTCAGCTCAGGTCATGATCCCAGGGTCCTAGGATTGAGTCCTGCATCGGGCTCCCACTCCCCCTGCTTGTGTTCCCTCTCTCGCTGTGTCTCTGTCTGTCAAATAAGTAAATCTTTAAAAAAAAAAATATTCCCAAGAGTCGGTTTGAAGACACTGCGAGCAGCATGACGGAGGACTGTGGCTCTCACTCTTCGGGGCACACAGGGTCCCCTGAGGTCTTGTTAAAACACAGACCCCGAGCCCACCCCCAGAAGTTCTGGTTCCATAGGTCTGGAGTGGGGTCTGGTGGTCCAGGAAGCACAACCTTAGAACCACTGGGATAGTAACAACTTCCTGGTTATGCAACCCTGAAGAAGAATCCTTGTTCTGGGACCGTGGGTCGGTTACTTAACCTCTCAGATTTAGTCTCCTCATCTGTGATCAACAGATGGTCATTTCTTCTCCCTTTCCAGTGATGACTTGCTGCTTTTAAGAGTGTTAACAGAGAAGGGGAGGCAAAACTGAAAAGGAACAAAAGCCTTTATTTGGGGCCTCAGAATTGTAATTTGGGGGGTGCAAATTCTGGAGTAACCAGAAACGTGTCCTGCTCATGTGGGGGATATCAAGGGTTTTTTATGAAAAGAAGGAAGGGAAGGGGTAATTCCAAAATTTAGATAAAAAAGAGAAGAGGAAAAAAAAAAAAACCAAAACCCCTGCTAATCCGGTGCTGACCAGTTGAGCAGTTTCTGATTACTATCCTATTGATTATTTTATTGGTGCTATCAAACAAAACTGTCCCTGGTATCCACCAGTTACCTTTCCTGCCCTTATATGATCCAAACGAGCCAGTCGCTCTGTTGAAATTCTATGAACAACTGCTTGTAAACCACTTGCTACTTTTGGCCCAATTCAAGAGTTTTAGTTGGAAAGGAGAACAGAGCTTCCATTGGAGTCTCTCATGTCCAGAAATGTTAGACGTTTCCACAAACGCAAGAGCTCAGCCTTCCTTTGTGCTGTTTTGTCAGTGGCTAACTGGAAATGGTTTTGCCTGTATTCACCTCTTGGAATCCAGTTGCATCCGTAGTGTGGAGTTTTGGGTCAACAAAGGTACTGTTGAACTTGGGGTTGTACTCTGGCTCCCGAAGAGAGGGAATGATGAGGAGATAGCTAGAAGTCGTTCATTCGCCCAATATGTATTGAGCACCTACTGTGTGCAGGCACTGTTCCAGCTGCCCGAGATACAGTTAGACAGGATCATCATCCTTAAGAAATTTGCTTTCTAGTAGGATGAGAAAGAAGGGAACATTCCTGGTGGGGCCCTGAGGAAATAGGAAAAATACAGCGAGGAGCCAGCTAAATAATAATTTGTATTATTCCTTCACAGTTCCGGAGGCTGCAAGTCCAAAGTCAGCTTTGCTGGGCTAAAGGCACGGTGCTGGCAGGACTGCACTCTCTCTGGAGGCTCTTGGGGAGAATCTGTCTCTTACCTGTTTTGGCTTCTATAGCTGCATTCTTGGGCTCATGGTTCCTTCCTCCATCTTCAAATCTCCCTTCCATCCCCTCACCTCACCTCCTATTGCCTCCATAACGCAAGACAGTGTGGGGGCAGTGCAGAATGTAGAGGCAGGGTGGAAGATGACCCAGAAAGGATGGGAAAAATGTCTGGGAACTGTGCTGACCGTGGCCGCCGGGGCTCCACAAAGCCAAGTGGTCACACAGCAATGATAAGCAATGTGTATTGGAAGGTCTCCATAGACCAGTGCTTTACAGTTCTCACAATTACCCTTTGAGGGAGGTGCTTTTACACATGACAAAACTAAGGCTCAGAGTTCAACTTGCCCAGAGTCACTTGGTGAAGTGGTAACGCCAGGAGTCCAAGGCAGGGAGCCTGCCTCCAGAGCAGAGCCCCAACGAAAGCCTTCCTACTCAGTATGTAGAGTAGCGGCACTGGAATCCCCACCACGAACTCGAACTCAGCAAAAGTGCAGACTCTCGGGCTCCACCCTCGACCTGCTGAATCAGATTCTGCATTTTCCCAAGAGTCCCTGGGATTCCAACGCAGGAATTGGTTAGAGAATCCCTGCCCTCAAGCATTCCATTGGAAATGCCGTGAAAGGACCTTTCCAGCAGCTGAGGAAGCTATCTTGCTCTTTGGTGTTCGCTTTACCAATATTAGGGAGCCCAGTTATTCTGTTATATCTTCATCTGAGTAAGTAAACAGCAATTAAAAATAAACCCTCCCTGAGTTCATGTCTCCAGGCCTAAGGAAGAACATCACAGTGCCCTCTAAATAGCAGTTACTTGTCTCCTGGGCGCTAAAATATTTGCTGACTCGGTTATTCATCATCTCTCTGTGCTGCAGGGCCCAGGGTGATAAATTATGGAAGAGAGCTATTAAATTACAACAGTCTCTCTTACATCAGATGCTGGTGTTAGGCATATTTTGGGCATTGCTATCATCACACAGGAAGTAGAGAATTGTGATTATTGTGCTTATAAAAGATGCCTATTCTCAGAAGTTTGTTTTTACCCTGGGTCCTTGTTAGGCTGGTATTCTATTTCTAAGCCTTAGAGTGCGTGGTTTTGGCTGAATCAAGGAATAGAATATATAGAAATAGAATCGGGCTAGCAGACCAGTGTTTCTCATGAGCCATTTGCATTAGAATTGCTTGGTGCTGGTTAAATGTATAGATCTTTGGGCCCCACCTGGAAAATTAGAGTGAAAGGTGAGATCCAGAAATTTTAATTTTTAACCGGCTAACCTGGCAATTCTTACATAAGTGAATCTTTGAGAACTAGCATTGTGTACATCAGACCTAACTCTGTTATCATGTGGATGACGAATCAGAAAAAAAGAGCAGTATAATGACTTGCCTAAAATTTCAGTGCCCCACAGAGAGTAACATTTCCAACTTTCTTTTATATAATATATATATGTGTGTATATATATATATATATATATGTATATGAAAGTCTTGTATAGATGGTTGGCTTTTTCGGAGAGCCTTTTGGATCTATCAGCATCTAATAAAGGCAGGGCTAGCTGATTGTGTGGCTACATGTGAGATAGGCAAGTAAATGCAAAATAAACAGTAGTGCAATGTAAAAATTCTCTCATGTGATAGATACTAAGTGACCATTTTGTCGTCAGGCATGCCAAATCCAGAGGATTTTTACTAGAATTGAGAGTTATGGCAACTGAAAGAGTTACCTGAAAGAGCTGACATAATGCCACAAGTTGCCAGGAGGGGGCAGCAGAGAGCTGCCGAATGGCCCATAGAGGCCCGCTGAACCAAGGTTATCAATTAGGAGGATGTTAGAACAGCAGCCAAAAGCTGGTTCTCCCAGGAGTGTCTGCTAAGGACACATCTAACCTGGACAGTCTGAAGCTTGGCCCTAAAAGAAGAAATCTGGGTCTGAAGCAGAGGCAGTTACCTCAATGAAAAAAGGCAATGCCCAGGCTAGTGGGTGGAGGAGAAGAGCCGGGAGTCAGAAAGGCAAGCTGAGTGAGTCAGGAGCAGGGGTAAGTGGTGGTGTGCCACAGTGGGGTGGTGGACTCGTCAGGAAGCTAAGGGGCTGTCAGGGAGCACGAGCTTCTTCTGAGGCACTTACCTTGATTTACAGCATTTTAAGGGCCACTGCCCTGGTAAGATCAGGAAACAATGGGGCTCCTGATGAAGAACATTTCATAACCAGATTATTAAAAAACCTGGAACTTAATCCTTTATTTGACAAGCCCTTTCATAGTGCAATCTTCAAATTCTTTTTGGAAAATGCCCTAGTATTTAAAAAAAAACAACTTAAGGAAAACAAGGCAGTGCGTGATTAAATCCTGCAATTATGGTACAATCAATACTTGCTCCAGAAGCTTCAGTGAAGGGAGAGATCAATGAAGGTTTGAGTGGCCAAGGAAGGTTTTTTTTAAGGAAGTGAAATATGATCTGAGCCTTAACCAGCGAGTATGATTTAGAAAAGCAAAGGAGGACACTCAATGAGTCAAGGGAGAAAATCTCCATCTGTTTGCAGGCCTGTGAGGAGACTGCCTGCCTATTTCAAGGGGGCCTAGAGTGTTCTTGGGGCTGGGGCATAAAGACACTTGTTTAACCTTTGTTTGATGGTTTCCGACACATTTTGAAGGAAGAGCGTCCAGCTTCTTATGCAATAGGAGTGTATCACTCAGAGGAAATAAATATTGATGCCACATGCATCTGATGCAGGTAGCTCACAATGAGAGAATTTGCTAGCGGGGAGGTGCTGTCTGATTCCTTCTGCTTAGGGCACCATAATCTTGACTCTGCACAAAGGCAGGATCTGCTCAGTGCATGTCTAGATCTATAAGATTATACCCAAATTTTACGAAGATGATAAAAAGTTTTATTGCGAATTCTTGAAATCATATTCTGTGCTGAGAACGAGGTACGGTTAACCATGCGCTTACACAGAGACCCATCTCACAACAGACCCATCTTCCACCCACAAACGGGCTGGTGACTAGCCCTTATAGTCGTGGCCCAGAGAGTAATTATCATGTATTTGGGTAGACTTTGTTTGTATACCCCGTCTCTCCCCGGATGTTAGCTTCGTGCTTTTTATTTCTAATCACTGATAGATCTTTTTGTCTTTGCTTATACACTAGTTAAAAACACTATCTCCTTTTCAACTAATTTTTATAGAGTGCTTCATGTCCCTCCAACACACTCTATAAAGTATTAGCCTTTATTTGGGTTCTTGACACAGCAGCTCTTGTTTTTCTGATGTAGTGTCTCTCAACTTTATTTGTGTATTTATTTATTCATGTATTCATTCATTAATTCATGCATTTATTTTTGAGTCTTATTTTGAGTGAAGATAAAACACTTCCCATCAGTGACAGTGGCTCCCTGTGCCAGTGATTCTAATGGGAATGGAAATGGGGCCGAGGGTGAAGTTTCCCTTGGCAATTCACCCATCACCAAGGGAAACATCACAGAGATCCCAAGAAATCCTCCTCCCTAAGCCCCGCAGTGCTTCTAGCTAAGAGGCATTGCTGTCACTTCAGGATTCAGGACAGCGTGTGTGTGCCTGGCACAAACACGGGTATCTTGCAGTAATCCGTGTGCTCTATCTGCTGTTGATTTGGGAAATTTTTCCTTCTGGTGAATCCCTTTGGTAGGTCCAATCACTTCCAGTTTGGGATCCAAGGGAAAGCATGTTCCTCTTGGGCGGTACCAAGGGACCTTCTTGGAGAACACCTCCACATTTCTTCCTGGCAGCGTGAGTTTAGAGGGAGATCAGTGATAGTATTATTTAATCATTTAATGCCACTCTTGGGTTATGCATTCTTTCAAGAAAGCATTTCCCTTGAGCACATTCCTCAGGGTGTCAGGCACACATAAACAATTAATTGAGGAAGAAAAAAGAGCTAAAGTTAGGGTCAGTTGTTTGAAGCTCCACATAAGAAGGGTAACTTAGATGAGAGGAAATTAACCCTTGGAGGTATTTCATACCTCTAAATGGCTGAGAGTTGTAGGAAGTAATCAACAAATCTGAAATCACAGTTGAATGCCGTGTTGGTGAGTCCAGGCCATATTAAAATGGATGAGGGTTGCTTATGTCTGTAGATGGGACTATGTTTTACATGCAGAGAGTAGGTAGTTTATTTCTAATTAACTGATCTGATCCACACTGCTGGATCCTAATTTTTAGTCCAATGGAATAATTTTAGTCCAACTCAGTAATTTAAACAGTCTCTAGAAGTTTATGCTTATTTTCTTTGCATAGACACTCTCTTCCTGTCCCTCTTTGGGCCTCTTTAAAGTGGTGGTGGATCCATTAGGTGTTGTGGTATATGTGACCTTGGCTGGTTTGGGAGGGGGAGGGATGGAATTCTTGGACTGCACTGTTTTCTGGAACTGCTCCCACCTCTGTGGCAGAGGGGCTGTGTTGGGCTGCTCGCCAGCTTGGAGAACTCCAAGGTCAACTAGCTCCTCCAGAGGAGTGTTCAGCTGATGTCCACTGCTGAACCGCAGTGGTTTGGCCTCTCTCATCACGCCAGGTTTCCCTGTTACCTTAGCCCTGCCCTCGTTCTTGCTGTGCTGTGGGTACCCCTGAAGCCTGGTGGGGATTGCTTCTGTGAAACTCCCAGGCTGACTTTCTGGGGCTTTGGGGAGTTTTGGGTACCATCTATGGGACCAGAAGGCAGCAGCTTTGGAGAGTTAACTAAAACCTTTCCTCAGGGATGCTCACACCAGTGTATTTTCATTCCAGTGATAGAAACCATAAGCTGGGTCAGCAAGCATCATAGTGAGTCATCAAATGTGTGTGGCAAGCCAACAATCCATGGTGTCAACTGAACTGGCTGATTATATAGGCAGAAAACAAGGCCTAGATATACAAAGACATCTCAGCAGAGCAGCCAGGTCTAGGACACAGGGGAGGAGGAGGCACTACCTGGAGGGAGCCCTGTGGATCCTAGGGCCCTTGACGTTGATGGTGAGTCAAGAGAATCTGGGTCAGTTTAGACCAGTTAGGAGCCACCAGGTCGCACTTGGGAACACCACAACTTAGACTTGGCAATCATTGCCTAGTTAATATAATGGGGTTATTTTAGATTAGAATATTCTTTCTCAGGATGCCTGGGTGGCTCAGTTGATTGATTAAGCGGCTGCCTTCGGCTCAGGTCATGATCCCAGGGTCCTGCGATCCTTCGGGCTCCTTGCTCAGTGGGGAGTCTGCTTCTCCCTCTGCCTCTGTCCCTCCCCACCTTGTGCTCTCTGTTGCTCAAATAAACAAAATCTTTAAAAAAAGAAAGAATATTCTTTGGCTCAGGTTGTGATCCCAGGGTCCTGGGATTGGCTTGCCTCTCAATTCACTTCCACCTCAGATGCCACTTCTTAGACCTTGGAATTGAGCACGGAACATATGATAAAGAAGCTGACATCTCCCTCTCACAACCCAGCTCAGCTCCCAGGCCAGGTTCCTGAGACTCTTGCTGCTGACGAGGAGAGCTGCACTATTACTGAAGTAAATCTACTCTAATGAGTCAGCACGGACTGCCTGATGACAGCTGCAAGAGCCAAGACATGGCTTTGCAAACCCCAAAAGAGGACACATCATCTGTATGGGGTTTCTGTGTCCTTTCTTGGCATAGTCTTGGAAAATTGTTCATGTGTGAGGCCAGACTTGCAATTTCAGATTCTTTCTGGTAACATTGCATAGATAAAGTACATGCATGTTTAGAGAGGATGAGGTCTCAGAGATTCTCTCCTCTTTTTCTCTCATGGCAGGAAGAATCTGGTGTGCACTGTGTTTGGAAACCAAGCCTCATGCTGTAGTTACACATATAATCAACTGTGTATTGGTTAGCATGGGGTATAATTCCATGGAACTGATGTTGCTAGATATGAGTCAGAAGAGAGTCCTGTGGTTGAAAAATGTTGGGAACCGCTGGGATGATAGTTGGAATATTGGTGGGGTCAGAGTGGGATGGAAGGAGTGTCAGGAAGCTAATGGATTGTCAGAAGGTAGTCGAATTACACACCTATGCTCAAGACAAGGCCTCATAGTAGGAGGGATATACTTCCCTGCCCCTCGACTAGGGTTTGGCTATGTGTCTTGCTTTGGCCAATAGGATATTAGCGGACTTGACATGAGCAGAGGCTTGAAATATGCATGTGCAAGAGCTTCCCCTGGGTGGCCTACTGCTTCTCAGTCTGGGCCTCAGAATGAATACCCCAGAGGCTGACCTGAGCCCAAAAGCCAAGCTCAGCCAATCCTCAGCCTGAAACAGAGGTGCTTGACCAAGTCCAGCCTAGGTGAGCCAAATTATTATCAACCTGCAGACTTGTGTCAGAGTAATTGCATGCTGTAAGCCATGGAATTTTGGGATTGCTTGTTCTGCAGCACTATTGTGGCAATAGCTGCCTAATATACTGGATTAAAGAAAGTTAAACAGGTTTCTGCATTGCATTGTTTCTTAGAGACTTTAATCTTCTGTGTGCACAGCAAATCTTTAAGATGGCCATAGAATTCGTTGGCAGTTCTCATTAGATCTTTATTTTTCAGGACAATTTATGATATCAAGGCAGGTAGAGATATAACCAGAGTTGGCTTTTAGGGGGAGGGTAATTAGCCCTCCTTTTTCCCCCAGCTCCTAATGCAACACACACACACACACAGAGGTTCACACTGATAAGAAGGATCTCTGATATGATGGGCTACAGCCCCATGGTTAAAGGGTCAGAGTGTTAGAAGGAATAGTATTGGATGTGGAGAGGGGAAAGGTGAAGTTTTTGAGATTGCTCCATTTATTATCTTTATGCACATAGCTGTTAATCGATAGATAGCAAATATTCATTCTCTGGGAAATGGCTCAAAAGACAACATAAAATGAAGAAAATATGTACCATCCGAGGTAGGGGAGCTACCCACCTGTGAGGAATTAAGAATGGAACTCAGAAGTGTGGCAATAAGGTAATCCAGCTAATTACCACACCTGCTAGTTCACTGGGGGTATGTTTCCTTCCTAAGTTTTTCTTGTGCCTCCTTTTTCTCTTATGAGGGCTGACTGGAGCTGTACCCTCACGGCAGGAGCCCTACATCAAGCAAGCCTCGGGTGGGGAACCCCGGACTGCTCTGCTAGAGGTCAGTCTTCAGGAGAAGTGGTTCCGTGTTTCTCCTGGGTAGACGTGTACTTTCCTTTCCTGCTCTCGCCGCTGGAGTGATGAAACCCAAAGCTAAGGCAAAGACACCAAGGAGGCCATTTACTTCTACCCTTTGGGACAGGGGTTGGAAAAAACTCTGTTTTTCCAGGACCACACAGTAAGTATTGTAGACTTCCCAGGCCACGCAATCTCCATCGCCACCACTCATCTCTGTGGTTGTAGTGTGAAGACAGCCACAGATAGTATATCAATGAAGGAATGTGGTTGGGTTCCAAGAAAGCTTACTTACAAAGACAGGTGGTGGGATGAATTTGGCCTGTGGCCATAGTTTGCTGACCTCTGCTTTGAGAAATGATTTCTTAACAGCGAACGCATCACTGTGCTTTAAGTCAACCAAAGCCCGTTGTCCAGAAAACACATTTTCCTGAGGTTCCCCTCGGCACCTCTTGCTCATGAACCTGTGGCATAAAGTGTTAGGTTGGAGGGTCCTGGGTTTTTGTCATCTTTCCTTCTTTCTTTTTTCACAGACAGGACAAAAGCATAATTTATAATGCTCTTGTGAAGTGAGCTGTACGCATCATAATTTTGCCCCTCTTTTGCAGGTGCTTGACATTTACTTTCAAATCATCCACAAAAGACATGGGGGAAAAATCTAATAGCAAAATAAATTGTAGGACATTAAATACTACAGTTCGGTTAATTGTAAAAAGACAGGTTAACTTTGCAATAACCATTGTGAGACATGAGACCCTGGTGTATTGCTTGTGCATTAGAAGGGTAGGCAGCATATTTAGTGTAGGTGAGTAGGGATAACCCTGAATTCCATTTCACAGTAATGAGACCCACACCATCTGCACAATAGCCTTCCTGCATTTCTGTGCACTTGAAACTTTAATGACATTACCTCAAAACATGGCCCAGATTTCTTTCCTTTTATGAATCTCCTAAGTTTTGTGCCACCACGATTTCTCATAGAATAACTGCAGGTCGTACGTTTAAGCAAGCTGAAATGAGTTACACAAGAAGTCACTCCTGCTGTTCGTGATCCACTTAATTACCAGCTTTGCTAGATCACCCATCAGTAACCCCAGAACTTTTCTAAAGAAACACAGCCACAATCAAGGGGAGATACTTGATGGTTGACAGCATGTGGCTACATTTTTCTGTCTTTGGATACCAGTGGATTCATTTTCAGGCTTGCCAAGGTCTTAGGCACCTCTCTGCCTTCATTCCACAGCGAGCAGTTTCTCAAGACACTATGGGAGAACAAAGAATGCAAGCAGAGAATTCTGGCAGCTAATTTATAAATCTTTATCTTAAATTCTATCCTGTTGGCTCTCCTGAACTCTATGAAATCTAATTAGACAATTCTGTCTGATTTTCTCCCCAAACCTTATGTGCGTTTTGTATCTTCTCATTTTGATGCCTACTGAGTGGGACTGGGTTCACGCTTATCTGCTGGTCTTCCTGGGGTCTATGAAACCATTTGTAGAGTGAAAAAAAAAATCACAGACAACAGTTCCAATTAGCAGAATGTGTGTAACTTTCTTCTAAAAGAACCCAAAGGAGTAGCCTGGGTGCCATCTGCTTTGGATTAGTTCCTGCTTTCAGTGCCTAGGCAGGGAGGCTTTCTGATAAAACAAAACAGCACCCCCTAACCCCCGCCCTGAAAAATCAAGATGTAATGTGTCCAGTGTGTTAGAGGCTTTGGAAGTGACCCAAACACCAACACAAAGTAGGCTGTATAATTGCTTCTTCTATTGCATTTATTTTATTGCATTTATTTTATTTTATTTATTTAATTTATTTTATTGCATATTTACTACCTTGTGTGACCTAATGGGCCTATTAGAAGGGGTATGTTTTAAAACACAGTATGTGAATATCACATATTGTGTTTGATGAAAGTCAGATTTTGTTTGCCTTTGTTTTGGCAACCAGTGTCTGTCCATCTCACTTTTCCTACCAACTATTTGGAGGGCCCACTTTCCCCTTTTTGTTGTTAAAATTCTACTTTCCAACTCCAGACTCACCCAACTCCATGCCAAGTAAGCCGGTCACATCATTGCCTACCTTCTGGCCACCAACATGAGTTTTAATTGGGTCATAAGTTCATTGTTAAGCCAATGAGCTATCTTGAGACTATCCCTGAGACATATAGGATAGAAGCAAGTGTTCTTTCTACCGGATTTGAATAAAACACACTGTAGCTCTTTGTGTAGTTTCAGCCATGTTACTGTCACGTGAATGCGAAGTGTGGGTTCAACCTCTACAGGGCAGAGCTGAGAAATAAAGAGAAAGAAAGGTTTTGGGTCCCTAATCAGTTCACATCTGATTTCCCCCTGGATTTTTCAATGATACAAGATAATAAATTCTTTTCTTGCTTAAGCCCTTTGGGTTGTATTTTCTGTTACTTGTAAGCAAATGATCTTCCTTTTGATCCAGATGACCACTGTTCATGCTGAAAGGAACCTGAGGGATGATCCACTTCAACACCTTTAGAATGAATATATCAGGGAGGTGGGACTCTGACTTGATGCCAGTTACGTAGTCTGCTGGTGGTGGAAGTATGTGTAGCATCTGGCTTTCTTTCCTTTCCTGCTGTTAAATTAAGAACTATATCTATCCTTAGGAGATGCGACACATTCCAGAAAGTTGCTTAATCTTTTTTTATTTATTCTCATTCAAATATGCCAGCTCTGATGTCTGTTTTTACTTTTATCTTCTAAGATAAAATCACAACTGGCTTGCCAACTAAAAAAAAAAAAAACCCACAAAAATAAGAGTTATTGTAACAGGCCTTTGACTTGTCAGTCTGAGTTGAAACTATAACATCCCCTATGGCTATGTGATGGGCCTGCTCTGGTCTTTGTTACCTCAAAAGTGGGTGCATCCCACCCACTGGCATCGGGTAACTTGACTTCGCTCCCGTGGTGACTTCTAACGGGCCCAACCTCCCAGACTTGGGGACTGAGCCCCCATCCCTTTCTCTCCTGGAGTCAGCCTCTGCTCAGGTACCTTCTCTACTTTGGGCAAAGTCTCTGGCCCTCCCCAGAGTTGATGTTAAAGTCTTTATCTCCACTCACACTGCCCTGCCTCACCTCACTGAACTCTCTTCCTAGGATTCTACATATGGTTTGAACTCTGGTTCTCCTTATAAACCTGTATTGCTGGTCCTTTCTGCATCATTAAAGGATACGTGTGGTGTTTTCTTGCTCAGATGGCCCTTGGGACTCCTCTGACTATGCTCCTTGGGAAACCTGGAATATTGCTTTTTCTTTTTCGCAAATAGAGCAATTACCCTATTTGCTACTCCCAGAAGACTTTATCTAATGCTGATGTCCTGAGGGCCTAATTGAATTTATAGACTTAAAAAAAGTAAATATGAGCCAATATTTAAAAACCTGTGATATTATGTCACAAGTATCTAGTTTTAGACTATTCTTTAAAAATGAGATGATCTGGCAACAGTGTTTCCCTATTTTCACATTTTACAACTGTTGGATGTAAGTTTCAGGTGCCTTTTGGAGAGTGTGCCACAGTCCCCAGCATTCCCTATTGTACTGTCATGTGAGCAACAGTCCCCACAGCATCACAGGGGCCAGCCAGGAGTGAAGGAGGCCCATGAGTGTGGGCCAGTTTTAAAGGAGAGTGGGGCTGGAGGGAGAGGGACAGTGCTTATTTCTGGTTGGGTTCTTTCTGCATTGGAGATTTGGATGTGGGAAGTTTGTTGGGCTTTGCTCTCAGGATCAGCCCCTGGGGTGAGAGGGAGTGAAGAAAACAAGACTGGGAAGAGAGAGAAGTTGAACAACAAAAGACCTCAGTCAGTCCTACAGGGGGTTCTGCAGCTGGGATGACCTTTCAGAGTTGCCCTGCATTGGGCCAAGTAGATTAAGCCTTTATATTTTCCACCCCAATCTCTGGATGTGGGCTGCTCCTGAGAAGACAGAGTACGCCCGAGGTAGCGGGGGCTCTCTTCGGCTGAGAGCAGTCCCCACAGAGGGACTCAGCTGAGAGCTTTCAGGCTCCACAGCTCCCAGCACCTGGAAGTGTGAGTACTTTAGTCCTGGAGGGGCAATGCAGGTGGCTCTCAACAGCATCTACTAGAGCGAGGTTTGGCAAACTGGGGCCCAAAGGCCCAATGCGGCCTGCCACACGTTTTAGTAAATAAGATTTTATTGGAACATGGTCATGGTCATTCACTTCTACACCGTCTGTGGCTGCTTTCCTTTCACAAAGGCAGAGCTGACTGGTTGTGCCTAGAGTATTTATTATCTGGCCCTTGAAGAAAAAGTTTGCTGCAGACACCTGAGGTAGGAGTAGACCAATCCAAAGTGTCTTGTCCAGCAGAAGGTCTTTGTGACATTTTCCAAATACTAGGGTAGTAGGAAGCGGGTGGAAGGAAGGAAAGGTGAGCATAAGGGGAAGATTCTGGCTTAGGCAGGAGGCCTCATTAAAAAATTTGCCTCGAGCCATTTAAGTACAAGAAGGTAACTTCTGGAGGTCTCACTGAGCTGACCTGCAGCCTGGCTCAGGGTTTTCTCCTTCTTTTACATGATGGGGTCAAAGAAGGAAGTCCATGATTGTTTTTTCAAAGGTGATGTAATTCATGAGAGGCTCATATTTTTAAATTCATTTGCTACAGCAAAAGAGAGGGTGGCCAACTCAGTCTTGTGTTTAAACAAGGTCTGGGATTTAAAAGGGTCTGGCATATTCAGGAGCTCTAAGACCCATGTTAGAGAGAAGGGGAGAGCTCCAGAGGAGCCATGGCTCAAAGTCTCCATGGTTAGAGACAAACACATCTGAATGTCAATTGGCCAAGATATACATTTAGAACAAATGAGACTGCCCAAGCTTTAGTACGAGTTTGTTCATTTCCATGTTCAGTGTTCATTTCAATGTGGTGCTTCTTTATCATTCACTTAAAATAGGTAGTTTCTATAACAACAGTCCTAACTTAAATAGATGCATGCTCATCTCTTTGTTATGGAGGAAAACAATGTTTCAAAGACTCTTTTCTGCTTTGCTAATCACTTTCAAAGCTGCAAAAGATGTTCTGACTTCATAACTTCATAGGGGACTGAGCCCATCTCACTAAGTTGTCTCTGTGAGCTCTGAATTACTATTTTGGGGCAGAACCCAGCTATGTGTGGAGGCCAGATACCTATTTGTCTCTGTGCAGCAGTGAGGTTAGATGCATTTGGTCTTGAGTCTGGGCTGAGACAGTTAAAAATGCAAGACACTGAGTGTGGAAGACACCCACAAGCCCTTCAGCAGGGCAGGTGGGAGGGGAGGTTCAGGATGAAAGGAAACTTTTGAAGGGTGAGGGCAGTGTTTCTTAAGAAAGACCATCTACTGCAAGATCACCTGGAGAGCTTGATTTTAAAAAAACACTCCTGAACCCCAACTTGATCCTTCCAAATCAGATTCTATGAGAGCGGAACTCCAGAATCTGGACTTTTTAAAAAACAAGGTCTTCAGGTGATTCTGATGCACACAAGTTAGAGGAACATCTTGGCTCATCTTTTTCTCCCTTGCTATCTATCTACCACATCCAGGGGAAAATGTATTTACATGACTAGCAAGAACACATTTGTTGGAGGGTGGATAAAATTCCAATGAGGGATTTATATTTTGATGGGTTTGGCATTTAAGAATGTGGTGGTGATGCCATTAGGGTTTATGATTTTATGTGTTCGAACTGCAGATCTGTCATCCATTCTTGCTAAATTCAGTCAACAAACATTTAAATATTGATTGACCACCAGCCATGTTGCAGGCATTGTGCTAGGCTTGGTGAGTACTGGGAAATATAAAAAGAATGCCTACCCTCAAGGAGTGCACAGTCTGGCAATTGCTGCCATTTCACAGATGACAGACTTTGGTGGACAGAGGTGGGCTGCTACTAAGTGGCAGAACTGGGACTTGTTTTGAACTCGGAGTCTCCTAGTCTGGTGTTTTTTTGAGCCCACCTTCTATCTTTTTAAATGTAATGATGCCCTTTCTTTAAAAAACTAGACTTGGCTTGGAACATGGAGAATCATACTCAGCATATTTTTATATAGCATATATATATATATAAATATATAAAATATAAAAATATTTTTATATAGCTTATAAAAATATATGCTTTTTGCATAAAAATATATGCTATACAGCATAAAGCATATGGCATATATTTATTTTATTTTAATGCCCCAGCCATCTCTTTGGAGTCAGAAATCCTGCTATCATTTGGAAATGATTTTGACTATGCAAGTTTCTCACTATAATCATGTTCAAGCTGCAAGACTTTCTTTTGAAACTCTCCTAAGGAAGCTTCCCTACAAGGAGGTCACAGAGAACAAGATCAAGTACTGCAGAGATGTTGAATAAGAGGAAAATGGAGATGCAGTCAATGAATGTGGGACCTAGGAGGCCATTAGTGACCCCGGGGTGAGCAGTCCTGTCCAGTGGTCTGGACAGAAGCCAGAAAGCCGGAGAGTGAAGAGGAGTTGAGGGAGGAGCAGGAGAATGGAGCTGAACTTAATTAAATGATCAAGATCAATGGGATCAGATAAATGGAGGGAACTGAGGCAGGGAGCAAAATTTGGCCGAAGAAACAGGGAAATTGAGCATAGGGAGCGGTGGGTTAGAACTGGAGTTGGGGTTATTTCCAGAAATGCAGAACAACACCCAGAGGCCGGTGTTTACACTCACCCAAGTGGGCAGCCCACATCTTGTTACAGCGGTTGGGACTACATAGCTGGCTCTGATGTGGTCTTTGGCCAAAACAAGTAATGAGGTCAGCTCAGAGTCGAAGGATTAGGAAATAGATGTTTGATGGGAAAACTGAAAAATCACACTGCAAACTGGAGAAATTGGGGCCACTTTTGCAAATAGTCTACCCAATCATTTTTCTGCTTCCATGAGCAGGCAGAGCCCACCATATTGGCATGTAAGTCACACTTCGTTGTCTGCACAGAAAATCAACTCCTTTCCCCAGAGGTGAGGTCAGCCCAGGTACCCACTGAATGAATCGATGGCTACATAGTTATTCCATCTCCACTGCCTTGTCTTACGCCTGGAAAGCAGGCTTCTTGGCCCTGATTATCTCCAACATGCTCTGTAGTCCTTTGAACTTGAAATACTTTTAGTAATGCCTTGCCACCCAAGAGACCCGGTTCTGGGAGGAATGTATAATGTTAGCAGAAATGAACAATACAAAAGAGGCAATTGAGCCACATGACTTCTGGGAACATCCAACACAAAAATGTCATTTCGATACTCCCTGGTCTTCTCAGAAGACGACCAATAGCACCATGAACTTGATGTCATTAAGCAGTAAACTCCCTAGGTGATTACGTTGGCTAACCTTAATATGTACAGAATGTTGCCTTCCTCCTTCACCATCACTCTGCTGCTAGGAGCTGCCTTTAGGACATCTTTGTAGTTGAACAAAGCTGGTGACGATCCCAATGTACTCAGTGAACCCCTTCCAAGGGATGGCCTTTGAATATCAAATATGCTGCTCCCTCTCCTCAGGGCATGCAACCACCATTAACATTCTTCTCATGCCTTTTGTGAGAATTACAAACTAATTACAGAATGCATAATTAAGTGCTTCATTTTTCAAATGTGAAAAAAACCCCACAACAACCAAGCATTCCTCCCTTTGAGCTTGATTTTACTATTGGTGATTAGCAACATGATTCACTCTGAAATGGGAAGGGTGTGCTTTGAAGCATACTTCTCATTTTTTAAGCATAATAAAAGGTTGGAAGCTCAGGACAGGTTTGAGATATTTTTCCCCATAGAAGTAGAGTTCATTGGAAACCACTTACCTCTCGCCCTTTGTGAATTATTGTTCAGTTCTCATGGGGCTTGTGGAGTGCATTCTCTCCTCATTGGCTCAGGTCAAGGTAGTGGGTCTCCGAGGCATAAGACAACAACTACTGACATTCACTTAGCACATTATAGTCAAGGGAGCTTCTTTATACCCATATCTCATTTAGTACTTACAACAAGCCTGTAAGGAAGCTGATTCTATCTCAATTTCACAGTTGAGGGTCCTGAAAGCCAAGGAGTTGATGTGATTCAGAGTCATATGACTAACTAAAGGATGACTGGGGTCTGTGGCCAGGCTCAGTATGATTCTAAAATTCCATGTGCTTCCTCCTACAACATTATGGAAAGGATGGGGGTTCAGCTGGATAAGTTGTTTGGACCATACCTTGGGATCCCCCACTTTATTTTTCTCTTGTGTTTGATACAACCCAGACTGCTCTTTGTGATGTTTGGTGGGAGTCGAGTTATGACAGCACAAATAAACAGGCAAACTCATCCATTCAAGGAAGCAGATGTAATACTGTCTGTATGTTGAGATTTAATTATGGGGTCAGACCTTGTTATAAGATAATTTCCCCTTAAAATGGCTTAGAGACTGTGGAGGAAGCCTCCATAGACATGAGCATGCTTCAAAGTAATTAGACATATGTATCAGAAAAAATTCTACTTCTCTATTCACACCTCACTTTTTGAAAAAAGATTTTATTTTTAAGAAATCTTTATGCTCAACATGGAGCTCAAATGTACAACCCTGAGATCAAGAGTTGCACGCTGCACTGACTCAGCTGGCCAGTGCCCCCACACTAACAACATTTCTGACACAAGATGTGTGGGTTTTTTCCACACCCACTAATTCTTGGACACCAGCTGGATGTCTTGCAATTCAGTTCAATTCTGACGCTGTCTCCCTGGAGTTGATATTAGTATCAGATCCCACAAGTTAAGGGCTCAGTCTTACAAGACTGACCTCCCCCCAACCCAGTTTCAGAGACCAATCACAAGTCTAGGTTGTCACCTATAGTACAATTCAGGGAAACACTTACTTATGTATACTGATTTAATAAATAATAAAGGATATGTTAAAGGATATAGAAGGACAGCCAAAGGAAGTTATACATAGGGTGAGGTCTGGAAGGGTCCTGAGCACAGGAACTTCTGTCTCTGTGGAGTTGGGGCATGTGAATGCATTCTCCAACCCAGAAGCTCTCCAAACCCCATACTTTGGGTAACTAACTTGATTTCCAGCCCCTATCTCCTCTCTGAAAAAATGGGAGGTAAGTCTGAAAGTTCCAAGATTCTAATCATGGCTTGGTCTTTCTGGTGACCAGCTCCCCTCCAGGAGCCCACCAAGAGATGCTTGTTAGAACAAAAGATGCTCCTATCACCCAGGAAAGTCTGAGGGATTCAGAAGTTTGTGTCAGACATGCCTATCACTCAAGAAATTACAAGGGTTTTAGGAGCTCTGTGTGAGGAACTGGGGTCAAAGACCAAATATTAATAGGAACCAAGGTAGTGGGCAGAGAATATATACATATAATGTGTGTATATCTCTCCTATTATTTCATAACACATTAACCCTGTGAATAGCTACTGTCTGCCCCCTCCCTGCCCACTTCTCTCATTTTATTATCTTTTCTCTTTTTTGTTCCCACTAGATTATACGGCTGTCCACATTTAAATCCCAAATTGGAAATTGCATGTATATTTAATGTATGAATCAACTGACATTCTTCCTGTCTTGGGTCTGGAAAATGAAGTCTAGGAGAGCTTTGCTGGGATTTCCAGAAACTGTCAATGATCTCTTTTGTGGTAGATGTTCTAGAAACCCAACTTATACTTCACTGGTCTACCATCCAAGTGATGGCACCTGATTTCTTTGCCTGAGGACTTTCTCTGGATACCAGAGTCCATTTTAGTACCCACCAGGCATCCTCCAGAACATCTTCTGAGAATAGTCCTCAAGCAATGAGTTATAGGAGCTGGTGGACAAATACTCCAGTTCCCTCACTTCTTTGGCAGGATAACTTTGAGGCATATGGCCTCCAGAGTTTTTCCAGTGAGACTGGGCTCTAGGTACCTACTAACATACCTGACTTGATATTGCTGCCTTTTCTTTCCCTGTCTTGCTCCCCCTCTCCCCTGCTGGTGTTTCCTTTATCTCCCACATAACTACTTGCATTTGGTTCTACTCACAGCAGATTTAGGGTCTGTCTCTGAAGGGATCCAAACCAAGACACCTTTGTACTCAAGCAGTAGAGATACTTCCTTCTGCCAAGTCAACAAGTGTTTGTCAAGTATCAATTCTGTGTCAAGCATCATGTGTGGAGAGCAGGATATCCCAAGTGAGTTCTCCAGACTCACTCTGGTCAAAGCAGATTGGGAAGTATAGCATGCTACAATCTCCCATATAGCACATTGGCATATTAAAGGTTCTGAGAAGTTGAGCAATAAAGAAATAAGCTTACCATTGTTTATTTTAGTATTTCTTAAAATTTTTAAGTAAGGAACTCAGTTTCTCTGCCATAGCAGCTATTATATTCCTGTGCGGTGTGATGGCAAATGCTTATCTAGATGGACTTTACACCAGGAAGGAGCAACTCAGGACAGAATTCTGATACCAGGAGTTTCTTCTATGCGGTGACAGATTTTTTCAGAAAGAATGTTAAACCAAATTTTTTAGGGTTAGTCTTCTTTCAATATGGCACTAAAATACTCTCATTCTCTCCATCTCTGTCTCTCTTTACATGTCTATATATTTATGAATTCATCCACTTAGGCATTATATCTCCCAATATGCAGCACTATGCCTTGCATATGGTGATTATTCAAATATTAATTGAATGAGTGAATAAGAGAATGCATAAGTGGATGTAACATTTCCACCTTTCCAAATATTACTCAACCATAAAAAGAATGAGATCTTGTCATTTGTGACAACATGGAAAGACCTAGAGGGTGTTATGCTAGGTGAAATTAAGTCAGATAGAGAAAGACAATTATCATATGATTTCACTTATTTGTGAATCTAAAAAACAAAACAAAGGAACAAGCAAAAAGGCAGAAACACCCATAAATACAGGGAACAAACTGTTGGTTGCTAGAGGGAAGAGGGGGTAGGGAGATGGGCAAAATGGGTGAAAAGTGGTGGGAGATACAGCCTTCCAGTTATGGAATGAATAAGTCATGGTGATGAAAGGTACAGCATAGGGTATATAGTCAATGATATTGTAATAGTATTGTGTGGTGACAGATGGTGGCTACACTTGGGGTGAGCATAGCATAATGTATAGAGTTGTTGCATCACTATGTTGTACACCTGAAACTAATGTCATTGTGTGTCCCCTATACTTCAATTAAAAAAAAATTTCCACCTTTCCAAAGTACAGAACCATTTTGATACATTTTGGGTCTTATTTTAAAACTAAACATCTATTTTATGTTCTATCAATTTCAGTGAAAATATTAATTTTTGATACTTTATTTGTTTAGAGAAGTTTTAGATTTACAACAAAATTGAGAAGGAGGTACAGAGGTTTCTTAAATACTCCCTGTCCCCCACATGTCTAGCCTCCCCCATTATCAACATCACTCACTGGAGTGGTACATTTTATACCAAGGATGAACCTACATTGACACATCATAATCACTCAGTCTGTAGTTTACCTTAGAGTTCACTCTTGGTGTTGTACGTTGTATGGGTTTGGACAAATATATAACGATATGTATCTATTATTATAATATTATATAGAGTATTTTCACTGCCCTCAAAGTCCTCTGAGCTCCACCTGTTCATCTGGATTTGGCCATTCTAATAGTATAGTGGTATTTCATTGTTCCTTGAATTTGCATTTCTCTGATGATATTTGAAGGGGAGCATCTTTCATATGCTTATTTGCCATCTGTATATCTTCTTTGGTGAGGTGTCTGTTAAAGTCTTTGGTCCATTTTTAGATCAGGTTGTTTTCTTATTGATGAATTTTAAGAATTCTTTGTATATTTTAGGTAAGTCTTCTATCAGATGAGTTCTTTGCAAATATTTTCTCAATCTGTGGTTTGTCTTCCAATTCTCTTGATATTGTCTTTCACAGGGCCAAAGTTTTTAATTTTAATGAAGTCCAGACTATCAATTATTTCTTTCACGGACTGTGTCTTCGGTGTTTTGTCTAAAAAGACGTCGCCATGCCCAATGTCATCTAGGTTTTGCCTATATTATCTTCTGGGAGTCTTATAGTTTTGCATTTTACATTTAGGTGTGAGATCCATTTTGAGTTAATTTTTGTGGAGGGTATAAGACTTGTGTCTAGATTCACTTTTTGCATGTGGATGCCCAGTTGTTCCAGCACCATTTGTTAAAGGGACTGTCTTTGCTCTATTGTATTGCCTTTGCTCTTTTGTGAAAGATCAGTTGACTATACTTATGAAGGTCTATTTCTGGGCTCTCTCTTTTGTGCCATTGATCTATTTGTGTGTTCTTTTGCTAATACTGCCCCCCTCTTGATTACTTATAGTAAGTTTTGAAGTTGGGTAGTGTCAGTTCTCCAACTTTGTTCTTCAATATTGTTTCGGCTATTTGAGGTCTTTTGTCTCTCCATATAGACTTTAGAATCATTTTGTCTATGTCCATAAAATAACTTGCTGGGATTTTGATCAGAACTGCACTGAACTTATAGATCAAGGTGGGAAGAACTGACATCTTGACCATATTGAGTCTTTCTGTCCATGAATATGAAATGTTTTCATTTATTTAGTTTTGCTTTGATTTTGTTCATCAATTTTGTAGTTTTTCTCAAATAAAGCTTACACATATCTTGTTAGATTTATGTCTAAGTATTTAATTTTTGGGGTACCAATGTAAATGATGTTGTGTTTTTAATTTCAAATTCCAATTGTTCATTGTTGACTTTTGCAAAGTACTTGTTTTAAAATTAATTTTGTGTAAAGTATGTTTTTGATCACAATGGAATTAAGTTAGAAATAATAGAAAGAAAGAAGTTTGGGAAACTCACTAGTGTGGAAATTGAATGATACTCCTAAGTAACCAATGGGTCAAAGAAGAAATCACAGGGGACATTAAAAAGTACTTTGAGATGACTAATGTAAAGTACTGCTTGGAGATAAAATTTATAGCTATAAAATGCCTGTTAGAAAAGAATAAAAATCTAAAATCAATAACTTAACCTTTCACTTTAAGGCACTGGAAAAAAAGGAACAAACTTAACTTAAATCAAGCAGAAATTAATGAAGTGGAGAAATGAGAAACAATAGAGAAATCAACAAAACTTAAAGTTGTGTTTCTTCAAAAAAGATCAACAAAACTGACAAACTTTTCACTAGATTGACCAAGAAAAAAAAGGGAAGAGTCAAATTATTAATATCAGAAATGAAGAGGGGACATGATTACTGTGTGTCTTAGTCAGCTCCGGCTGCTCTAACAAAATACCATACACTGGGTAGCTTATCAACAACTGAAGTTTAGAGGCTGGGAAGTCTGAGATCAAGGTGCCAGCATGGCTGGGTTCTGGTGAGCTCTCTCTTCCAAGTGGCAGACGGCTGACTTATTGTAGCCTCACATGGTAGAAAGAGTGCATTCTAGCTAGCTCTCTGGCCTCTTCTTGTAAGTGCACTAATCTCATTCATGAGGGCTCTACCCCCATCATCTAATTACCAAAGTCCCTACGTCCAAATAGTATCACCTTGGGGGATTAGATTTCAACATATGAATTTGGTGGGGACACAAACCTTCAGTCTTTAACGGCAACCATACAGAAATTTAAAAAAATATGTTAAAGGAATATTGTGAACAGTTGTATGCCAATAAAGTAGATAGCTTACATAGAATGAACAAATTTCTAGAAAGACACAAACTACCAAAATGAAATCAAGAAGTAGAATGTCTGAATAGATCAATAATAAGTAAAGAGATTGAATTAGTAGTTTAAAAAAAGTACCCACAAAGAAAATCTCAGGCCCACGTGGCTTTACTGGTGAATTCTACCAAATATTTAGATAGGAATTAATACCAATTTTTCACAAACTCTTCGAAAAAATAGAAGAGGAGGGAACATGATTAATACAACCTGCTTCTTCGGTTCCCAGCTCCACAACTTCAGTCCCTAGTTTACAACTTATCCCTTGCATGAGTTGAGCTTACTACTTACCTCTTCAGTTTGGCCTTGGAATCCCTATGTGTGAACTGGCCCTTTGGAAAATCCTGATGAGATGAAACCTAAGATCCTGGATCTATTTCTGTCTCTTGGCTTGGGCCTCAGAGGACCAGACCCTGTGCAGCTGAGATGCTGTCTCTCTCTATTACTTCCCTGGGCTAAGAAATGGTTTAGCCACCCAAGAGACATGGGGGCTAAATGCTACTCATCATGCCTCGGGTTGTATTTAAGCCAATCAACAGCCATGTAGACTCCCTCAGAAGCTATGCCAACTGATTCTGGATCAGCTTCCAGCCAGGATCTGTCTGGTAGCACCAGGTCAGGGGAGGGCGTGTGCAAGCACATGGCTAGGTTCAGCCTTTTCCCAAGGAAATGAACCATCTTTAAGAGGTTTTTGGCTCCTTTTAAGCAGGACAACTCGATGGCTATGTCTGGCTTTATGGTCTATATCAGAAGCTTCTTGGAATAAATTGATTCATATGAAGGCCTTATAATAGTGCCTGGGATGTAAAAAACCCTCAACAAATGTTAACCATTTATTGTTCACCACGTTTATGGTGCCTGGCTCTTAATGGAGACTCAATAAATGATAATTTACCACTCCTGCCAACTCATGCTATCCTGTGTATCCCACAGAGTTTATATGAAATCAAGAGAGAAATAATCCTGTGGGTTCTTGGTAATCTGCAAGGCACAAAACAAATGCAGAGGAAAAATTTCCTGGTACTAACAGCATTTATGATTTTCAAAGAAGCATGAGAAAAAAATAGTAGACATGTATAAAAATTTTTGACTAACGGATTACTACAAAAGGTTACAAAATCTTAGCAGGGTGAAACAATAAAATCCCTTTAGCAAACTTATCATTAGACCTGCTGTGGAATTACTAATTTTTCATGACATAAGAAAAACTTAATGTGTTTTTCTTATGCCTAAATCTAATCTTATGACTTAACTCTAAGCATAGATTTATTATATGTGATAGAATTCTAGGATGTATATTTTGAGACGATTCACACTAATTATTCCTTACATTTTCCCTCTCATTATCTTGTTAGAATTGAGGGAGAAGACTATTTTTCAACTTGAAAGCTTCTATGTAAGAAGAGTAAAGTTCCCATTGTTTTTAATGTACCCTAATTACTCCAGAAAGAGTCAGCCAGGGGCTAAGAATATTTTATAAAACTAACCCCAAATCAGTTTGTTCTCTCTTGTCTCTGCCCCCTCCTGCCTGGTGGGACCTGGTTTCCTCTACAGGGCTCTGGAAGTTCCTGGAGCAGGTCTCACATGTGCTCTTCCCCAGTCTGCTTTTAGTCTTTTCCTCTCATGCACTGATCTGCTGTGGTGGATCCTCCCAGTCCTGCCTTACCACTCCCGATGGGGCTGTTGCTGCCTCGGTGGTGCCCGTCCTTGTCCAAAAGCCACTGACCCTAACCCAGTGTGTCCTGTCACCACAGAGCCTGCTGCTATTAATGCCCCCCTTCTATTAATGCCCCCTTAATGGCCCAAGGAGATCATAAGTGAAACCAGCTGTATTTACTCACTTGTTTATTGCATCCCTATTTCACCATGATTCAGACTTGAGTCTGTAGAGGTTAGGGAACAATCTGAGGGGAAACATGTTCTTCTTACAGATACCTCCACCCTTCAGAGCCTGGGCCCCTGCCCTTGAGCCTGACTCCTCATCCTGGCCTCTCTTTCCTGGGTCCTTGTAGCCTCAGACTTGACCCAGCAGCCCACATCCCCAGGCCAACACAACTCGGGACCATTCTCAGACTCCTGTTACTATTAATGAAGTCCAATTGGCAATTAATTTTTAAAATCAAGCAGACCTATTCTTTTTTTTTTTAAAGATTTTATTTATTTATTTGACAGAGAGAGCGAGAGAGCACAAGCAGTCACAATCCTGAATTACAGAGTTCATACATCGTGACAAGGAAAAGCAAAATCTTCTAAAACTAAACTCTGGAGTGTGGGTCGTCATGAGGCTGCTCTATTTAGCTAGTGAGGAGATGCTGGCTGCAGGGCTTCTGCCTGGCTCAGGTCTTGAGCATCATCATCATCCTTAGCGCTGAAATAGGCAGCTCAGAATAGACCAGCCTTTGTGGCTGAAGCCAGCCCAAGAAAACACTTGATAAATAGTGGTACTTATTAATATTTGTCCCCATTTCACCTGGGTCTGCTGATCACTGGGAACCATCTGTTCCAGTTCCACTGTGTGAGAAGACTTGATGGAAATGCCCGTTAATCACAGCTGGGGCTACTGGGGAGTAGGATTGATGGCAATTAGTTGACAATATTTATTTGGGAAGCTGCATTACTTTGTGATAATTATAGAGCCATGAGTAAACCATCCCCTCCCCCCTTTTCATTAATAACTAGAACCATAAAGACATGTAGAAATTGCTCTGCTATCTTACTGATCTCTCCAGGAGGCTACTTTTCCTGGATGGCTGGAGCAAGTTTGGGAGACTGGGCTGGTTCAGTGGTGACTGTTGCTCCTCATCTTTCCAGTAGGAACATGACAGTCTGGATCTTCCTTAGGGCCCTTAAGTGGCCACCTGCCTGCCTTTCCTTAGTAACAGTCTCTCCTGACTTAGTGGGGAAGCTAGAATTATTAATAAAAATTCATGGACTGAAGCTTGCAAGAGTCAATAATCAAACTTTACATTTGTAGGAGTCCTTGCAAGACTTCTTCACACATTTTATCCATTTGTGGATTCATAGCGATCACTGAAACCTCCATTTCACAGAAGAACAAAAGTGTTGGGACTTTCTTAAGGTCGTTAAACTTCTAGGATTAGAATCTAGGTCACCTGACCATTAAGCCACATTCTATCTGATGGCTCAATCTCACCACCCTGAGATCATGACCTGAGCCAAAATCAAGAGTAGGACTCCTAATAAACTGAGCCACTTAGGTGCCCCAAGACAAAACAGACTCATATAAAGATGTAAGTTTTTGAAAGAGTATGTGCATCTTTTCAGCAAGGCTTAATTTTGGTGAGAAAAAAGACAAGAGACTGAAGGGAACCATTACAAACACCTTGGTGAACCAAAACTTACAGCCATGCAGGCTCCTGTTGGAGCACTTTATAAAATACCTGGTGTGCAGCAGGCCTTCAATAAGTATTCATTGGAATGAGGGAGCTTACCTAGCTTTACAAAGGTGAAATAGGGCAGACTAACCTTCTTTCTCCATGTAAGGAGCAATCAGAGCCGAATAAACCGAGGTCACTTTTCAATATTTAGGAATATTGAGTATTTGATGACATCGCTGAGGCTAGAGCTCAAATATAGTTATCTGAGCCAGCCCTGGCTTTGGTCACCACCTTATACCCCCGGTAGAATGCCTTAGAAAGGTCCTTTTGGAGGGTTGGTAAATAGGTGCCATGGTAACCAGGTTCCAAGGTAACTAGACACAACTGGGATGGTTGCAGTGTGCTGTAATCAGCGTACCTCACCATTGCTTCCATGAGCACAGCTGCCCTACCGTTCCCTGGGAAAGGACTGGGGCATGCCCAGCAGCTGACAGGTTTCAGATGGAAATGAAACAGTTCCATTAAAGGTTCCTGTAAAATCAGCCCTGAATTACATGGTAGGCCCATCTACTAAGCCTTGGGAGCTCTCTTTTATTAAAGCTCTCTGTCTTTAACACCCCTTAGCACTGTAGTCACAGTGCAGTTAAACTAAGTAGCATTGCTTTGGCTATCAGATGAGTTTTCACAACTTAAGCTAGCTTGCTGCCCCTTTTGCCTCAGCCAATTTGCTGGGAAACAGTGGCACCATTTTTTTTTTCCTGAATGGCAACATAAATGCAGATTGCCCTGCTATTACACCTGCTTAACAATAATATGTATATATTGATAAAAATAATAATACTTTGTGGCTATAATCATTATCATGTTTCATCCACACACAAACTCTGGGAAGTACTTATTATCCCCATTTTCCAGATGAAGGTGAGAATGGAGTCTCAGAAAATGTAAGTGTCTTATTCAAAATCATGCAGCTGGTAGTGAAGAGGCTGGTGTTTTCAGCCTTCAGGCTGTGTCCTTGCTGCTCCACTGTATTACAATGCAAACCCCCTGCATGTTTTTCCAACCTTTTCTCTTGCTGCTCTTCCAGAGCCATCCCCATCTGCTCTGTGACATTCCTCTTGAACTGTTTGCTGTTCTCCAAACACCATTCTGCTTCTCAGTTTGCTGCTTTGTGTTTCATTCAGGAATCTCCTTTAGCTCTTTGCCTCCCTGGACAGTGTCTCCTCACCTGTAGAACCCAGGTAAAGCATTCCCTCCTCTGTGAGATATTCCTAGAACGTCTCTTCTTTATTAGAAAAGACTTGCTGTTCTCATGAAAAGCAGTTACCTGTTTCCCCATCCGACTCTCCACTAGGGTGTGAACGGATTAAGGGCAGGGCCTGGAGCTCTTTGCTTCTGTTTTTCCAGGACCTACTTCAGTGTCCAGAAGCAAGTAGAAACTTAATAAATGCCTTTTGAAATGAAAGGCCCACATGTACTTCTATTGGTTAAACATAGTTCAATTTAATTTGATTTATGAATGTGTCATTCCTTTCTGAGGACTGACACATCCTTGCAGAGGATGAGCTGTTTGGCCTGTCCATGTGGTGAGGCATTCCGTGTGAGTGATTGAACAGCATTCCAATAGATCAAGAAGGCACATTTTAATTGTCAGAATGAGAGTCCTCCTCCTCAATGGCCAAGATTATTGGTATTTATTGTTACTTCCCACTCTTTAGTCTTTGGTTGATAGCTCCTATTAGCATGTTTTTCTATAAAATTTGTCTTAACAATTGTGTACAGGGTCCAATTTACAGCCCTTATTACTTGGAGAAATTTGAAAAATGACTTGTTTTTGGCTCAAGAATGCTGGACACTATGCAGTTTTCTCATCTCTTTATAGCAACGCTAAAGACAATTTATTTTCTCAGGAAAAACAATTTCTCTGTCATTGTGAATCCCACACTTTGTCCTTCTCATTGAAGATAATGGTCTGAGACGACACCGCTTTTCCTAAATGACAGTAAGAGAATTATAGGCAAGTTGCCACTGGGTTACTGCAGCTTTGTTTTGGCTAGAGTTTTCCGATTTCTCTTCCTTCATCTATAGTTAGAAACTTTTCCTTTGTTTTCAGTTAAGGGAGTATCTTTTAGACAACTACCTGCTAAGAATTAGACTGAAATATCATGAAGCGAGTATCAGTGTCAGTATTTGTGGTAGATATCACGAGGCATTTCTCTTAGTCCTTGCCAGGAGAACCCCAAATTAATTCCCAACAATAATATATCCAGCCTCAACAGAACACTTAACGATGAATGTAACTGTATCATGGCTTTCTGGCTCTCCTTTGCCGGATAATTCTTCCTTTCTCTGCCTCTCTGGAAGCCAGGGATAGAACTTTGAGTGTTAGTGAGCCCAAGGGCAGGTTCGTAACTTGGCTACTCCTATCCCTCTTGCTTCTTGCATTAAAGCATTGAGATGACAAAGCTAAGGTAAAAAACCCAAATCCTTAGAGCGGTGGAGGGAAGGACAGAAATTGCTAGATACTTGAGGACATATTTGAGCTGCTGAACCAGCTGTAGACTCCTACCTCTTGGCTTGTTAAGTAAACCAGAAATGTCCTTAAAGTTTGAGCTGCTGTCTGTCAGACTTGTTATCACTGTAGTCGTTTGTTGCCAGGGATGGATATAGTATAGTGAGGATGGTCCTTCTACTACTCTAGCCATCAGGACTCTACCCAGTGCCCAGACCTGTCTCTGCCCAGATTATGAGCTACCCCTCAGAAATATATTGGTTTTTTTTCCCCCTGGTGATGCATGAGCTACCCATTTCTTCGTAACTTCAGCTTGCATTAATTTGCACTTAATCTGTGTTCTTTTCTCTGCCGTCTAAGTTCTTCTCAGCATTTGTCTTAATATTTCCAGGCAACAGCAGGTAGTAGGTGAACTGACTCCTATCACAGCAATTATAATGAATACTTTGCTTTACTGTTTTGATTATATGACTGTCTCTTTGGTCTAGACCAATGCTATCCAGTAGAAATATAATGAGAGCCTCAGACGTAATTTCAAATCTTCTAAAAGGAAAAAGTGCATGCCTATTATAACATTAACAATAATATCTTATGCCATGTAGTGGTTAGAGTGAAATGTTATTCTCCCAAAACAATAAAGTGTGTTTAATGGGAAAAAAAATTTGGCATTGCTTTAGTTTTAAAATTGAAATGAATTAAAATTAATCTTTTGCACTGGCCACATTTCAAGTGCTCAGTTGCCTTACGTGACTACTTTCGTGGATAGCTCAGGCCAATGCTGTAAAGCCCTTGTGGGAAGGAACTGTGTTCTCTGCAGGTCTCCTCTTAGTTATTGGTTCTTCCTGGAACCCTTCCCGGGTCTCCCAACCTGGCTTAAGGGCCCTTTTACAGGCTCCTATAGTCCTCTATGCTGATTCGTCCGGCAGTGTGTGCACACCCCTGTATTGCAATTACTTATTTACTTGTCCGTAGGTTCCTTACAGGAGAGGACTGTTTCTAGTTCACTGTTATATGTCCTGTGCTTAGTAAATGAATTGTAGCATTCATTAAAAAGGTACTGCTTTCTTTCATGAATTGTAAGATTCACCAAAAATGTTGTTTTTGGAGCATTTATCAGAATAAGAGTTCCTTGAGGGTAGGGATCATGACTTACTCATCTCTGTACCCTCTTCACCTAGCCTAACGTTCAGCACATAGTAGGCGTTTCATAAATGCTTGTTGAATGACTACAGAACCCCGCCACAACCCCAGGCTTTGCAGCCCTTCTGTCCTTAGAGCTGAGGATGGCTGGTGTTATAGGCAGTCTTACTCTTTGAAACTTGTAGTCACCATCTGGAGGCCTGTGTCAGATTCTCTGAGCTGGAGTCTGCCCTGCTTCCTCAGTCTGGCTGGTGCTGGGCCTGTCTTGGGCTTATCAGGCTCTCTCTGCCTTCCTCAACAACTGACTATATGACCAGAGGCAATGGCCCCACTGGCTCTCTGAAGCATCCCTCTGGAATGCTTCATCTTGGATAATGCTTTACTTTGATTTTTACATGGTTATGGTCTCCTGGTATAGACTGATTTCTGGCCTACAACCATGCTTGCCTAGTCTTGGGATTTCCTCTTCTGCCTACCAGACTAGATTTCCTCTCAAGTTGACCTCAATTTAGTTGTTTGGGTTGTACAGTGACAGGGAACACCTCTAGGGGGCAACATCCACTTGCAATCACCCTAGATATGAAGAGTTATTTTGACAACATTCCAGCAGATGGCAATAAAGTGTTTTGAGTAAGGGGTGCCTTTTTCTGGTTTGCACAAAGCTCCCAAATCCGCTAGTATCTGAGCTGACAGTGGGGTGTGCCTGCAAACCTAGCAGGAAAGTCTAGTTGCAGTTTCTTGCCCCTCTCCTCTCACCCTTAACCTTCTAGTTAGTCTTACCAGGCCAGGTATAGAGAAGCCATGCTAAATAGGAAAACCTCATGCTTAGGGAATGAGACGCATTTCTTTATAACCATGTCTTGTTGCCAGCATCACAGGGTGGTGCAGCCACACGGACCACCCCTAAGCCTTGCCTCAGTTCTTGCACTTTGGTCTCATTCCCTTGTTTTCTGTAATTGATCTGTAGACAACACCTGTACTGTATCATGAGTCTGCTTAAGGTTCTTGGATGGCGCTCCATTTTCCTTCTGGGCACCAATGGAACATGGCCCTGGAGATTGGACCCACGGTCTTGGAGCCTTGGAAGAATATTCTATGCAGGATATATATATATATATATATATATATTTTAATTTAAAAAGAAAGCCATTTAAGACCATTAAAAGGAAAGGACAAAGAAACAGAGGGGAGCTATTTAGTGGTTCCAAGAGAAGGAAAGTGTTAAAATGCATGTGATGCTAATTTTCCTTTTAGTCCTAATTGTCTGGACTGGTGGAATCATACTTAACTGTGAGCGATTTATACAGCTATGAGCATCTCCATGTGTGAGTCCATCAAGAGGAATGCAGCCCTCTGATTATGGACTTTATCATGCTGCATTTCAGAGCACATTTGGGAAGGAGAATCTATAACCATAGTCCTAAGGGGCTAAGCTCCATCGCCTCAAGCCAGTAGGTTCTAAGGAAGAGCATATCACAACATGCAGCATTCCCTCAGTTCTGTCTTGTTTCAGAGGGGACTTTACCCCAGAGTCTCCTTGTCCTCCAGTTTTCCTGAAAATATATTTCTGCTTAGGAGAGCAGAACAGTCATTTTCTTGTTTGGTTCTTCTAAGGTTGGACTATTCCTTGGAATATTCCAGATTATTTCTTGGGGGTTTGTGAGCCAACTTGATATCAGGGGTAAGAGGTCACCACCCACTGCCTAGCGAAGTGCTCACTGATCTGGCACAGTGAAGATTTCCTCAACTTTCTTTCCAGAAGCTTTGTAATAGATATGCCTAAGATTAAGAGGAAAAATTTTCATTCTGAGACATCACTGGGGATACATAATAGAACTGGACTGGGGGAAAAACTGAGTTCTAGCACTGGTCCTGCATTTTCAAGTAGTTATATAGCTTTGGGAAACATCCTTTTTGGATACTTCTTTGGATACTTGCATTAAAAATGCAAGATTTGAAAGAGGGGAAGTTTCCAGAACTCCCTGACTTTGGGTGCTATATAATTTGACAGGCATTTCCAATGCAAATACCGAACCCCTAAGAGCAAGAATACCAAATGCCTGGCACTTTGCCGCCACATTACCCATAATCAATCCCACTAGTCTTTCCTATTTAGCCTGAGGGTGGTCTCAGAATCTTTCTCAACACAATGTCCGAGGGGGCCATTACGAGTCATGAAGTTGGAAGGTTCAAGATGGAATATTCTTGCTGTTCCAGACTGAGATTTCAAGGTTTCACATCTCTCATGGCATTGGAGTTTCCATTTTCCTAGCAGCAACTAAAGCTAGTTAGTTGTTCATGATGACAGGCATCTTAACAGACTCTCTAGGATAAACTCCCATTCCCAACTTGTGGCATACATCAAAGAAAAGGTGTCTGAATGTGAAAATAAATGAAATGAAATAAGCAGCAGCAGTAAAGACAGAAGCTGTATCAATATTAAGGAATGACATTTGATTTGTGCTATATTAAGTAGGAGAGAGAGAGAATTAAAAAAAAAAGATTCCAAATCTAGTTTGGCAAAGCATCCTCACATCTCAGAATAGGGGGTAAAAATCCCTTTGGCTAATCCCTTTGGTTAATAATGTGTTAACAATTCTGTATTGCTGATTTGAAAACTGAAGTCTTTTTCTTTGCCTTGGTGTAAACTGATGGACGGTATAGACCATAGTCTATGTTCCCCAGAGACAAGAACCATGTGTTCAAGGTCTTACATTCTATATACTTTAAAAAAAAAATTTTATTGTTATGTTAATCACCATACATTACATCATTAGTTTTAGATGAAGTGTTCCATGATTCATTGTTTGTGCATAACACTCAGTGCTCCATGCAGAACGTGCCCTCCTCAATACCCATCACCAGGCTAACCCATCCTCCCACCCCCCTCCCCTCTAGACCCCTCAGTTTGTTTTTCAGAGTCCATTGTCTCATTCTATATACTTTTATGTTAATCCCTTGAGTCTTATTTAGACCCAGTATTGTATAGTTGGGCCAGAACTTATTTCATGCTATTAGTTTTCACTAGTGGTTCTCAGACTTTATGGGTAATAGAACATCCTAGGGAGCTTACAAAAAAATGCAATTTGTTGGGCCCTGTCTCCAGAGAGTCTGACTTAATAGATGTGAGGTAGTGCTCAGCAATATTTGTTATCAAGTCCCAGATAGTCCTTAGATCACAATTTATAAAATAGTTATCAATGTATAGTGAAGTAGTTCTTTCCTGAGCTTAAAACCGGACGTTGATGGCTTCCATTTTCACGTAAGTGAACCTCATGGTGCCATAATTTAATTCTGTGGTGCTCAGTTTGTATCATATCTTAAAGAATAAATTGAAGAAGCTACATAGAGAATAGCGGTGGTTCTTGGGTATGAAAACCCCCTAATGACAAAATATTTATATATCCATGTGATAATATTGAACTTTTGGTATATACTGATAGAAAACATACACAATCATGAGAAAATGCTATTCGTTAATTAACACCTTGAAGGCGTTTATAGTTCATCAATAGCATCTATGCACAATCAAAAGTATTGGTGTACATGTGTGTGAAAGATACTGTTTATTTAATTTATGTACAGTGGACTGGGAAACCCTAGGAAGGAATTCCATCAGCTAAACCGTATGTCTCCCATCATGCCCTAAGTGTTCTTTTTTTTTTTTTTTTAAAGATTTTATTTATTTATTTGACAGAGAGAGACACAGCGAGAGAAGGAACACAAGCAGGGGGAGTGGGAGAGGGAGAAGCAGGTCTCCTGCGGAGCAGGGAGCCCGATGTGGGGCTCGATCCCAGGACCCTGAGATCATGACCTGAGCTAAAGGCAGACGCTTAACGACTGAGCCACCCAGGCGCCCCAACCCTAAGTGTTCTTGACATAGAAATTGGAATCACTGGAATAGGGAAGGGCCTAGCAAGACTTGAGTTTGAATTCCACAAAGGACACACACTGAGTTATGTAGCTACTTAATCCATATGTCTTCATTTCCTCATCTGTAAAATGACAATGGCTAATATATTCCTAATGGGTCTCCTGTAAAAATTGAATTATGTAATATATGCACAGTTCTGGCCTGACCTAGACAACCAATGCTCGTTTTCTTTCTTCCTTTACAAGAATTAGTGAAGGGACTCTTTAAGACTATAGCCACAGGAGAATCTGAAGCTTTATGCTTTCCCCTTTGATTCAGCTTGAAGGTACCGGAGGCTTTCCTTCGCTTGAAGGTACCGGAGGCTTTCCTTCTCTGCGTGAGATGGTTTTGAGGAACTTCCCAATTGGGGCTATGCTGATGCTTCTTTCGTGGCTGTAGTTGACCAAGAGTCTATAAACCACAGTAATCCTAGGAAGATAAGGCACAGAATGACAGTGGGCTCCTGCAAAGTTACAAGTGTCTGACATTATTTTTCTTCATTAAAAAGATTCTCGGCACTCAAGGAATCGTACAGAACAAACGCCAACCCCATCCCCTTCCATTTGGAGAGGAACACAAGGAGCATCACCCATAATTAGTGTGTTTTTGTTCTTAATGTTCCCAAGTCAAGTCTACAGATGGAGCCAAGGTTATTACATCCACTTGGAACATTCTTTTTTGCCCCTCATCAGGAGATAGCAGGAGGAAGGTTGTGTTTCTCTCTTCTGCAACTATTCTAAAATTTGACACTGCAAATACTCGGGCTCGAGGTTTAATTTGAATATCTATGGTATAAAATTACCAGTGTTCACATCCCCTAGCATTTTCCTGACAAATTAATTGCCAATACAATTTTCGGCAGCGGGTGTGTGTGGAGGGTGGTGGGGTTGCGGGTTCAGTTTACCGGAGGTAATTACTGGTGCCCTTGGCCAGGAAAGAGCGGAGATGATATTAAGGGAGCCAATGTTTTGGGTAAGCAGCACCTGCTCCTTTGCCTGCTCCACAGACCCATGGATCTAGGAAACACATATAATTTGGAGGATTTAGGGTGTCACACCTTTAGTACACATAATTTAATCTTTTAAACACGGGGCGATCTGTGACTGCCATGGGCTCTCTGAAATCACACCAGGTGTCACCATTACCTGGTTCTTGGATCTTTGTTCCATTTTTTTTTTTCAGCATTTCAAGTCTTCAGAACAGCAGGATCAGGAGGACAAACAGCAAAAGGCCTAAGGCAGAGGGTAAATAGGCTACAAAGAAATTCTTTGTTTCAGCTGGGTCTTGAATTTCGGGGCACTTTTGTTGACGTATCTGAAAGTAACTGGTCTCCTCTGAAGGAAGTGGGAAAACATTGAGCTGGGATGAAGCATCTGACCTTTTCAGAAATAGCCTCTGCTCATTCAAAGTCTTCACTGAAAAACCATTTCCCTGAAATATACATCTTTAGACAAGACGCCTAAGTTCTCTTTGCAGCCTGTCTCTCCCCACAGTTGTAATTCTTTAGTGTCAGAGGCATTTGCTGCTAGAGTTGTTTTCATTTTCATTATGTTTCACTGTCACAGCAACAACAACAAAAACAAGCGAACAAATAAAAGCCAGCAAAAATCCCAAGCTGGGGTGAGGAAGGGGTGGAGGTGGTAAAGATCAGAAGAGATATAAACCCTTAATCATCCTCCTTAAATATTTTCAAGTGTTTAAAATATTTGCGCTTTATAGATTTCTTTTCCTCTCAAAGACAGTTTTGGCAATGAAAGGTTATAACCTTGTGTGACAACAAACAAACAACAACCACAACCAGGTAACAAAAACCAGAGAAGCACGTACATTTGATTCCATTAAGTCTTGTTCTCAATTTTTCTCTCTGATGCCAGTTGCTTTTAAAAATATTAAAGATCCAATGAGGATGAGATAATATTTCTGGCATTCTAGTTCCTAGAATAATGGAATTGGAGAGAAGGGAAAGAGGCTGTTTGTTGACCAAGGTCAGTGGACAAGGGTTTCAGTTGTGTTTTTTGTTTTTTATTTATTTTTATTTTTATTTTTTTAAAGATTTTATTTATTTATTTGAGAGAGAGAATGAGATAGAGAGAGCATGAGAGGGGGGAAGTTCAGAAGGAGAAGCAGACTCCCTGCTCAGCAGGGAGCCCGATGCAGGACTCGATCCCGGGACTCCTGGATCACGACCTGAGCCGAAGGCAGTCGCTTAACCAACTGAGCCACCCAGGCGCCCCGTGTTTTTTGTTTTTGAATTTATTTTTTATTTTTATTAACCTATAATGTATTATTTGTTTCAGGGGTACAGGTATGTGAATCATCAGTCTTACACAATTCACAGCGCTCACCATAGCACATACCCTCCCCAATGTCCATCACCCAGCCACCCCATCCCTCCCACCACCCTCCACTCCAGCAACCCTCAGTTTGTTTCCTGACA